>NC_139655.1:21180225-21402725 GCF_951799395.1 Argentina silus
CTCTTTGGGTGCATCTCAATAGTGTAAAGATGAAGCTTCCTCTCCTTGTCTCCTTTCCTTCATCTTCACTGATATAAAAGGACAGGGATGGTGAAAGCAATATGGAGGATGCCTAGTTGGAAATATGCTTTCACCTCGAGTTATTTTACATCAGTGCAGATTAAGGAATTGAAATGAGGAGAGGAAGTCATTTTAGCCTGTCTGTCTGTCTGTCTGTCTGTCTGTCTGTCTACAGGTCCAGGTGGTCTTCTTCTATCTGCAGTGTGACCACCTGCCTGACACCCAGATCTCTATACCACACGACACAGAGACTGAGGATGAGACCACCTGACGAGAACACGTGAGGACAAACTCCTGGAGACTGTTGTCCTGGAGACTGTTGTCCAGGAGAAAGAAAAGAAGACTCTGTAGAGATATTTATTTGAAAGTCCTGGAACTTCCAACAATGGGACCCTTTCTTTCTCTGTTGAAACTAACAATAGAAATATGTTTCAATTGTGGTTTAGACAGTTAGTAGTACCTAGTATCTAGATAGAGGGACCTCCCTTCCCTGGCATAGTGGGAAACATATGGGAAAGCAAAAATCGGGTGTGGTTGGCGGGGTAGTTGTGATAGCACAGATGTTGTAAAAAAAGTGGGGGTCACCTCCTGGCTTGAAATTCCTTTAGTTATGGTTCAAATCCAACTAGATGGAGTTCACCACAACACACAGCACAGCACACACACACACACACACACACACACACACACACACACACACACACACACACACACATACACACACACACACACAAACACAGCACCAATCCAATCCCCCACTCTCCTTACATGTATACACACCACTGCAGCGACTTCCATCCGGACACAAACATGCACACGCACACGCACAGGTACACACACACACACACACACACACACACACACACACACACACACACACACACACACACACACACACACACACACACACACTGACCACTGACCCACCCCACAGCTGGGGGTCTCCTTTCAGGCCTTACTACCTCACCACCTGGGCAGGGTGGGCTAGTATTACTTCTCCCCCTCTCTGTCTTTTGATCCCTAATCCCAGACCCCCAGGCCCCTCTCTCCCTTTCTCCTGCTCCCACCACGCATTCCGACAGACTCCAACAGGACTGTTTCAGGAAGCCCACTGGTGTCAGATATGTGTATGTATATGCCATAACAACATCCAGACCGCGCCTGGAAACAAAGAGCTGCGGAAAGCCTTCGCGCCACAAGTGTCGTAAATCACCTGTCCCCACTAACCCCGCAACTGCCAAAATGAGGTTCCCATTGCAGACTACAAAGACAGTGCACAATGGGGCTGGAATCTGGAGAGGCTGTTTTTCTGAATGGTGGGGAAACAGACATCCATGACCAAAGTCTACACCTGGAGGGTGGATGGGAAACTGAACCGGGAGACTTTATCAAGGGTATGTTGGGGGTTTGTGACATTGTGACTATACATAGTTCTGTGTGCATTTTTCATTGCGTAAGACACTGTTTGGCATTACAACGTTGTTGTTGGTTTCCACATCTATAATAGATTCATTTAGCAATAAAACTGTTGGAGATTATTTATACCCTGTAAACCTGTGTGTTTGCATTGTAGATAACTGGATAAACCCCCCTTGTGCTTGAGTCTGTAGCTTTACCCCATATACAGTAGGTGGCGAGGCGGGGCTTTGAGGTGTGGGGGGGGGTTTCAGAGAAGGGGTCTGCTGGCCAGAGTTGGGGCATGCTTGATTAGCTCTAATCTAAGGGGAGTCAGGTTGCCGTGGACGCAGCGTGTCTGTATGGAAGGCATGCGGGCAGCGGATCACAGGGATTGACCTCTCCTTCTCAGGTTAACAGAAGCTGTGTGTGTGTGTGTGTGTGTGTGTGTGAGAGAGAGAGAGAGAGAGAGAGAGAGATGGGGGAGTAGAAACAGTGAGTGAACCACACAGCTTGTTGAACTTGGACTTGGGTGTTGGAGTCTCTTGAGAGAGAGAAATAAGGACGGGGAGAAAAAGAGAGGAGTGTAAGGGGGCTGAGAGAGAGAGATTTTACAGGAGGTCTTGTTGAACTTTGGCTCTGGCTGCGGTACAGGCCTCATGTCTCGTAAAAGCTCTGCAGGCAGTAAACATGGCACCACTCGCTGAGACGCCTTTACACACACCATATACCAGCTAATCCCTCACACAGACCCCTAGTGTGTGTGTGTGTGTGTGTGTGTGTGTGTGTAACCTCTGGTGAGTAGCAGCTCACATACAGCATAGTATTCACCATTGCAAAGCTAATGTGAATAAAACTTTTTTTTACAGCATATATGGCAACATGTATATGTGAACAGTAGCATGTGTTCTGAATGTGTTTCGTAGTCTGTGTAAGAGTGTGTGCAGGAGTTTTCAGATCAAACTCACTGTCGTCAGGGGGCCAACTCTGAGGATGGCTGGTGACAGGTGCTTCCTGGAAGAACAGAGCAGGTGCTTCTCTCTCTCTTTTACACACACACACACACACACACACACACCACCCCCTCCCTCTCCATGTGTGGGGTCCCAAAGAGAGGTCATCTGTCACCAAGGCTATTTTTCTCTCCTTTTATTTTCAATCACAGAGTACAACATGGGCCAACCAATCAACCGCACATAGGCTACCAAAACAACCCGACGTTTGACAAATAGGAGCTTCCCCATCTGTTTCCTCACCCCTTCACCCTTCTCACCCTCCCCTATACCCCCTTTCCCCTAGGCAATGGTGTTACAGTATGTCCCGGCCTGAAACAGAACTCATGACATCATAAATGAGAAATGCTTTTTAGATCTATATCTCCCATTCTACATTTCTTTGATAGGAATCATACTCTATCTGTGGTTACAAGCTTGGGTGAGGATTGGTCTCAGAGTGGCTTAGCTTTCCTATATTGGATTGCTTGAAGTGGGAGTTTGTGTCATTTTCCGTGAATACAGGTCGTGGCTGAACCCATGGGAGATGTGCCTCAGTGAGCATGAAAAGTATGTGTCCATCAGTCCGGGCGTGCATGAACACGTGCACATGAGTGTGTCTGTATGTGGGTGCATGTGCCACTGAAATAAACACTCAACTCAAGTGGAGTTATAAGCAGTGGTTATTAACCTAATAAACCCAATAAAACCTTTTATATGCAATAAGACATAAAAACCACTACTGTATACTGCCACTTTTTCTTTATGAACAGTTGGCTCATTCACTCATTCTAAGGCAATTTGGTAGAAAGAAATATCATAATAGAAATAGCAACAACTTTCCCAGCATATGTTTTAGATGTTTACATGTTATTCTATTCCCATGTATCCATCATTGAATAGGGTTGGTTGCAACATACAGTACAAATTCACAGTCAGTGCACCAGTCATGGCCAACGAAACCCCATGTAACATTATCATCAAGTTATTACTGGTAATAATAACATAATAACTTTACAATAATAACAACCTATTCTCATACATGTGGGTCGGTTGGAACCAAATAGTTATTTTTCAATAATGGCCTGGTGATTCATTTGAGCTCTCTGGAGAACGTTTCCAGCACCTGAACTAACACAACAGGGTGTTCAAACTGTTTTCTGAACTCAGTAAAAAAAAAACCTGAGGTGCTTCTTTTCCCCTCTCGTGTGCAGTTGAAGTGAGAGATGGGGGAACAAACCAGTTTGTCAGTTCTCCATACTTCTACAAGCCCAGTGCTCATAGTCTGATAGAGAGCACACACTCTCTTCTCCATTCTCCACTTCTCTCCATCTTGGAACATCTGGACAAGGGTATAGCAGGTATCCTTCTGACTAATGTCCTCCTCTCTCCATCGCTCCCTTGTTATTCCCCTCTGTGTTTCAGACAGGGGTCTGTGCTGAGCATATCAGACTTGGTGTGGAGGTGGAGGCAGTCTGCTCCTGGGGTGTGTTAGGTTGGTGGGTTGAAGGCTCAGGTTTACCATGTAAGGAGTGTGTGTGTACGTCCAAAGAGTTCCCTACGTCCTGTGCTGTATGTCTCACAGTGTCCAAGTGTGTTTCTACATGTGGGTGGGTCTCTTCCTGTACTTCCTCAGTCACAAGGTGAGGGGGGGTGTATTCTGAGGGCTGGTGGGATGTTGATGGACCCCCGGGGAGTTTTGGGGGGCAGCGGCCCCTCTTGTCCTGGCCCCTGAACCCTCTCAGCTTGGGGTTCCAATGCTCTCTCCATTGGAGTGCCAGGGTGGATCGGTCAGCCACCAGCCTGCTCTCCTCAGGCCCCCAGCCACGCCCCCCCTCCTCCGCCCCAATCAGGAGGAAGGTGCGGCCCACCTGGAGGGCGGGACAGCCACAACCCAGGTCCCGGTCAGGGACCCACAGGGACTGTGGACCCTTGCGCACGCGGGGGGAAGAGCCCACACGGAACACGGTCTGGACCCAAACAGAGAACTGCCACCAGGGGCCCGATCGCTCCATCGCCCTCACCTGTAGCTTCAGAACTGGGAGAGAGACAGGTGAGAGGGAGAGAGATGAGATAGGAAAGGCAGAAAAGGGGGAGAGAGGGAGAGGGGGAGAGGGGGAGAGTGAAAGGAAAATTAGGGGGTGTTAGAAAGAGTGGGAGAGAGATACAAGACGAAAGTGAGAGGGCGTGGGCTTGAGTTTTGTGATATGTGTTGAGAAGAAAATAGACCATTACAAAGTACTCTGGACAGGATACTAACCATAATCCTTTAGACAGTAGGTCTCCAGATTCATCCTCACTTTAACCTGGGAGGGCTGGCAATATGAGATACACTCTTCAGCTGCGAGAGAGATAGAGAGAAAAAGAAAGTAAGAGAGAAAGAAAGAAAGAAAAAGAGAGAGAGAGGGAGAATGCTTTGAATGATAGAGACAACATATCACAGCGGACTTATCAGCACATGTCTTTTCCACTAATTACAATATGCCCTGCTTCTATTTGTCATCACAGTATCCAGTGTCTAACAGTTGCCCCCTGTGGAACAGGTGAAACATTCCCAACACCACCACTAGAGGGTAGTAGATAGCTACCAGTACACTTGTACAGGCACAACAAGGGGAGTGGGATCACACTGGGGCTTAAAGATGCAGTTCACTGGTTTGTGTTAAAAGTTCAATTTTAAAGTTGTAGAGAGATACACAGCAATGATTTATTTAATTGCATAGCAAAGGTCCACTCACCTATACTGTACTGAGGCTGGTATACAGGGGTGGGGGGGGCAACCTCTTGAATTCCTACGAACATAAACACATTGACATAGGTGAAAGGAATGCATAAACAATGCCTTTGAGCTTGTCCTTGCTTAAACACATGGACTGTCTTTGTTTACTAAGTGACAGGTCATTGCTACGTAATGGTTGTGTATGTGTGTGTGTGTGTGTGTGTGTGTGTGTGTGTGTGTGTGTGTGTGTGTGTGTGTGTGTGTAATAAGCAAGAATGTGACGATGTGTGCTATGCGTGAAAGCCCCTGGGTGCGTGAGGAATGCCTGTGCAGAACATGAGTGTGTGTCAGGATGGGTTTGTGTGTGTGTGTGTGGTCCTCAAAGGGTCAGAACCCCCCCCCCCCCCCCCCCCCCCACACACACACACACACACCCTACAGTATGTCTTTGTCAATGGTTAATTAGGCAGATCCAACAGGTTGAGATGTTAGTGTTTGTCTATCTGTCTGGTTAACATCAACCACCTACCACCACTGACCTTGCCAATGAAAGGCTGGCAGGCAAATATATTTTACCCTACACTGTGTGTGTTCGCGTGTGGCAGACTTGCTGGGCTAACAATATATTATCCTGGCCTTCTTGTAGGTGTGAGTGGCTTGCAGGACCAACGATATATTACCCCAGCCCTCACGGAGCCCTGTGCCTCTCTCGTCCTCTCTGACACAACTGGGGCAGTGACACCCTACACCCCCACCCAGCTGACTGGGGGAGAGCAAGTACCCCCCCACCCCAAAGCTAGAAGAACAGAGTGTGTGCATTTGCAATGGGTCAGAGTCAATTCTGAGGCCTTGGGATGAATCACTATGGGGGTTTGAATGTGTGTGTGTGTGTGTGTGTGTGTGTGTGTGTGTGTGTGTGTGTGTGTGTGCTCAACACATGCATGGGGTCAGAGTCAATTCCGAGGCTTGGGAATGGGGAGATGAATCCTTGTTGGTGTGTGTGTGTGTGTGTGTGTGTGTGCACGAACAAGTGCGTAACTATGTGACCTCAATACAAAGGGGGTTTGATGAGCACAGTAAATCTAGTGTGGACACCTCAAAGCTCCACAGCTTGCTAATTATACAGCTTGACTCATTTTCAGATGTTAAGTGGGAGGGCGAGAGAACTTCCTGTGTCACTAAAGGTGGGGATGAGGGTTCATCATGCCCCACTTTGGTTTTAGCGAGCGGCTAGCTTTTGGTGGTTGAGGGAGATGCTATGAATAGCCCTAGTTGGGCCAGCAGTAAAAACAAACAAGGTTTTCTTTCACTCACTCCTTTCGCTGGGAGAGTTATGGGTCTGGACTTGTGACGGGTGCTTTGAGCAGTGTGACAGGTGCAAAGCCAGCCCGTGCCACCTGATTGGGACTTAAAAAGTGTCGCCGCCTGTGTGGTTGTCGGCACTCCCACGATTAGATGGAGAAACACACATGGATTAGCACTCACGGCTCTGAAAGCAGGCTGAGGCTGCAGGAGATAAAGTATTGAAAATCCAGTTGATCTGATACTGATCCTAGATCAGAGAGAGATGAGGTTTGCCCATAGGGGCCTTGAGGGCTCCTCATGTTAACGCTGCAGTGGAGACAGTCACCAGTAATGAGAGGAGGGAATACCTGAGTGATCCACACAAATGAATGCGGACCAGGGCGGCCCCTTTTGTGCTGAGCTACAGTTTGATAAAGGCTTAGGACTGTTGATAGGAAGATTAATTCAATTAGGTCAAGAACAAACGAGGTTGAAAGAGAGAGAGGGAGTCACTGAGGTCGCCATGTCATACGTTACAATGAAATTAATTGTCAATTGGAAAAAGAGGCTATGTTCCAATGTCCATCATACATTAGCATACTCTTTAGTAAGCATGACACATTGCTTCATGCTACATATGCAAGTTCATGTATTACGATGATTTTAGACTAAATCCCCCCAAAAGTATTTGGGCTTATGATGTTATTTCCATGTAGTATTTGGGTGCCAACATGGCGGACAGTTTCTCCAAGTCTATCCATCTATCCACGGGTCTGCTGAAAAAGTGAGGGGGTAGACTTACGGAGGCATGGTCTGAGAGGGGAGTGCCCTTGTTTGTACCCAGGGGCACAGCGGTTGCACCTCAGGCCTGTCACACCATCCCGACACAAACACTGGCCTGACGTCTGGTTACACCAACGACCCACCGCCCCCATGGGATGGCACTGACACGCTGAGAGAGAGGTAGAAGGGGGGGGGGGGGGGGGGGGGTGAATTGCTTTGGAGACATCAGATTGCTCCTCTAATACCAAAAAACACTAGGTTGAATCATCAGTTTTGACTTTAAGAGAGACACAGAGAGAAAGATGGTGAAAGAGAGACGATAGACATGAGACGGAGGATATTTAGGATTAAAGGAGGAGGAAAAAGGACAGGCAGTAAGACCCCATGAGAGATGGAATAGGCTAACTGAACAGGTTGTTTCCAGAGAATGGAAGAGGTAGGAGGTCACACAAAAAGCCCAGAGAGGAAGTCATCCTTAAGCAGGCCTGTTTTCACTCCAGTAAGGTATTTTAAACAAACCCTAACAGCTATTCCAAACATCTCACTGGCAAAAATGATTTGTTCCATCTGCGGCTGGTCACAAAGGTATGTATGTCACTTGTTTTAAAAAAAGTTGGCACATTCAAAAAATGTATTAAATAAACAAGGCACAATTTTCACCATTGATTACTAAATCACCTTCTCTAAGGTATCATATAGTTTGAACCATTCACTATGAGGATCACTATGTTATATAGTGTGCAAACACACTCACACACACACACACACACACAGCATTAACAGTAGTTATATTAGGACTGTGATTGAACTCCCAATGAGCATGCCAGCGTGTCACAGTCACTACACGTGACCTATCAAAGGTTAAAGGTCACAGCAGATTCCAGCCAGTAGTAACATGGACATCGGATACACTGTACAGCAGTGGGGACGTCTGTAACCCTAACAGGAATAACTGTCCCCTCTCACAATGTAACCACCTCATAAACACTTTGTGTAGGCTTAAAAACAGACAAAAACATACACACCCCCACCCCCCAAGACACACACACACACACACACATACACATACACACACACACACACACACACACACACACACACACACACACACACACACACACATACATACACACAGTGACTGACGTTGGCAGGCCTTGCGATGGTTGAGGGCCTTGCTGTGGTCGCGGGTGTATCCGTTCTGGCAGGACTGGCAGTGGCGTCCCGCTGTGTGATGGCGGCACTTCAGACACACACCCCCACTGTGCCGGCCAGACTGCTGGAAGACCTCCATACTGAACCTGCACTTGGACGAGTGGCCATTACACTCACACACTGGGGGAGGGAGGTGGGAGATAGAGAGGGGTACAGAGGGAGGTATGGCAACAGTTGGAGAGAGTTGACAGACAGAAAGGTTGCGTCAAAAAAGGAGTCAAAAAATTGCAACATTTTGTCCAGGCCTCCATGTAATGATGTCCAACATGGCTAGGTATATCAGAGCTAGGCAAAGCTATGACAATCATCATATTGTATGTGTACAGTAATATGGTCAGTGCAAATTCAAAGGTGCAAGAGTAGTAGAATGATGGGTGAGGCAGGCCTACTGTATATGTGAATGATGTACTCGCTATAATTTATGCCACACTGTAATTACAGTTCAATAAATGGTCCAACACACACACACACACACACACACACACACACACACACACACACACACACACACACACACACACACACACACACGTACACACACTTGCACACACGAGCACACACGAGCACACACGGACACAAACACACACTGAGCTCAAAAGACGTGACTCACGGACGCACGGGTGTGGCTGAGAGGGCGTTGCCCGATGCCAGGGCCTGTCATAGTAGAAATCCTCACACATGTCACAGTCCGGCCCTGCAGTATGATGCTCACAAATACATATGGCTAGCCCTGCATCGTCACGGCGGCACCGTGAGGCGTGCCCATTACATTTACACCTGCCCCCCACCTGCAGGTCTGAGAGGGCAAGGGACGTGTGCACAGGGGGGGCAGAGATAAGCGGGGAGGGAGGAGCTAGCTGGAGTGTCCTTTTTTTGGAATTCCGATTGTTGTTCCTCCTCCGCCTCAGTTCTTGCCCCTTGTTGCCCCTCCCTTCCCCCTCAATTGTCCAATCACAGACTCCGTCCTGGCACAGCCTTGAAAGGTGGCCCTCCCTCTTGCGGCCACGACCTTTACCTTTGCCACTTCCTCTCTTGGAGGAAGTAGCTGTGTCCCTACCCTGTGTGTCCTCCGACTCCTTCCTGGTCACATTGTGTCCATCCTCTCCCTGTCCCGACCCCTTGTTGTGACCCCTCCGCCAGGATTTGTTCATCTTTTCTCCTCCACTCCTCCCTCTCATTTTAGTATTTTCTGTCCTTGTCTCCTTTTCCACGAATACCCATGTGTTTTCCTCAGCAACCTTGTCCACCTGACCCTCGGTCGCACCCTTGGTGCCCGCTCTCCACCTCAGAACGCCCCCCCCCGCTCCCCCACTCTCACCCCGACCCACCTCTCCCTTCTCTTCCAAACCTCCAGTCTTAGTCAGACTGAGTACCTGGTGGAACACGACCCGTATGTCCGTGGCAGTCACCCAGTCCTGCAGTGTAGGACTGAAGTCAAAGTCTGGGGAGGAGGGCCGGCCGTCTAGGGTGGAGAAGGCCAGCACCATCCCCCCCCGGTGCCTCTGCAGAGGCCGGGGGTCTGAACACAGGGGTTCTGTCTCCTGGTGCCTGGTCTGGGCTACTGTCTGGGCGGGGAGCCCAAACTTCCCTGGGCAGTCACTGGAGTAGTGCTGCATGGGCCTCCAGGTGCGGCCGTGGTCCATGGACTTGTGGATGGAGATGGAGATGGGGTCTGAGGGCTCCCCCTGTTGGCAGAACTGTAGGCTGATGTAGGTGATCTCGAAGCGCCGGCCCAGGGGGAGGGTGAGGACCCAGTCCCCGCCATCAGCCCCTCCGCCCTGGGCCGTCCAGCAGGTCAGGTTGTGGGGGTTGTGGAGGTCTGTGAGGGAGCTGACGTTGGCGTCCCTGTTGGGTCCTCGGAGGGAGTGGGCGGCGCTGACCGGAACACTGTAGGCGGCATTGATGAATTCCGACATGCAGTGGCGTGGACGGCCGTCCAGGTGGTAGCAGGGGTCATGGGGTGAGGTCCAGCTCAGTGGGGAGTGAGAGAGGGCAGGAGAGAGGAGTGAAGAAGGGAGGAAATGGAGAAGGAGGAGGAAAGTCAGGGAAGAGGAGAAGGGGGAAGGGGAGAAGGGCAGAAACATCATGTCATCGAGCCTGTGGTAGAAGAAAGAAAAGATTTGAAGAGAAAGCAATGGGGGTCAAATCATAAAAGGAAAATATACTGATGGATTTATATGACTTGCATTTCAAGCCAAAGAGAGAGGATGCCTAAGGTAGACCACCTGTGCCTTTATTGAAAACACACCATCTTGAACATTCCTATTAAGTTATGTGTATAACTCTACACTTCTCAACCACTGATCCACATATTCTATTACCAAACCTCTGTTGGTTTGTTGGACCAGCTACTTTCTACCACGACAGCCCTTAAAAATGTATTACGTCCAAGGCCCATAAAGAGTGGAAGAGTGCGGATGAGAGCACACTAACCCAGCGGGTCTGTCCAGGATGACAAAAAACATGCCGAACAGCTGGGCCTAAATCACAAGCTGGGCCACATCCATCATATTTATGGTCGTCCTTTCAAATCGTTCTAGCGCTGCTCAACGCACATGGGCAAGTGCCACAGTTTGAGATGTGTGGAGAGAGATGGAAGGAGAGACAGAGGGTGTGAGAAAGAGAGAAGGCAGGGAGGGGAAGGAAAGAGAGTTGGAGATTAGAGTGGAAGATGGAGGGAAAGATTTATAGAGAGAACTCGAAAAATGCATGTTCGACTTGAGCCCCTATCCGGTCGCTTCTACCATAAAGACAAACACTGACTTGTGTACGTCCACGGTGTGAACAAATCCCCTCCTGCCTGTGCGGCTGGTGATGTGTTAAATTTATTTATCTGTCAAGAATTGATACCAGAGAAGGTTACTTAATTTGTGCCTGCAGACATGGCGAACAATGCCTCTACTTTTCCTGACAACATGATCTACAGCAACAACTTAATGGTTTAATAAGAGCTCACACGGACTGAGAGAAAACAAGCACATTTCCAACCCAGCACTTTGCACTACACAACTTACAAAGACGGACATTGTTAAAATACATCTCTTTTCCAGCTCCTATCTCTCTTCTCTGAGAAAACCTTTCAATTTTATACTGTGCTTCTTACTCTTTCTTTCCTCTCTTTCAAGCTAGATTTCAATTTCTCTCTTTACAGTATTGCACTCTCTCTCTCTCTCTCTCTCTCTCTCTCTCCCCATGTTTCTCTCTCTCCCCATGTTCCTCTCTCTCTCTCTCTCTCTCTCTCTCTCTCTAAACCCCCTATTTCACCTGCCCCCTTCATTCTGTTCTTGGAATATTCCTAACTGCTGGTAGATTGATGATCTCCTAACAAGCGTTTGACACTGACAGCGCAGTCAGCAGGGCTGTATAAACCAACCCCCTAGGAGAGGACCGGGCTGGGAGCGTCCCAGGGATAGTCATCCTGCTCAATTAGACCATGGGCAGAAATATGAGGCTTCCCCCAGGACCCCAGAACTCTGAGAGGCTAGAGGGGGGGCTACGATACTCACCTCCTAGACCAAACTGTATTTCCCCTCATACCCCAAAACGAGCAATAATCCCCCCTAAGGACACAAAAAGTGACTCAGCCAAACCTGGCCCTGGTGGATCAGACGTATCAGGCGTATCGAGCGACCCTGTTTTGGGTGTTGTTATTGGAAACGCCACGGCTAGCAGTTGAGGTGACGAGCGGTCTGACTGCGGCCCTGTCCCACTGTGGCGCATTCCGGGGGTCCGGTGTGCCCCCCTGAGCATTCCAGACGTGTTGCGACATGCCCCACGGGAACCTGAACTCACTGCTAAAAACCCAGCCTCATTAATTGATCGACTGATTAGTTAGATCTCAGGTTTCATATGGCGTCAGTGTCTTCCTTGGAGAAGGCGGGGTGAAGGAGAGGGGGATCTGGCATCTTCAGGGCTAAGGAGCGGTATAAGTGGGATAGAGGTGATAAAAGAATTCATGGAGTGAGGGTGTGTGTGGTGATAGGTGGTGGTGGTGTGATATGGGGGGACAGGGAGTGTCTGTGTAATTCAGGCTGAGTAGGGCAGACTAAGGGGATGAGGAGGTAGGAAGTGGGTGAAGGGGGCGGGAGATGGTTTGACATTCCAATGGCATGATTTGCACTTGTCTTGGTCACATTACTTAATTAAACATAGCCCCATTACCGCCACTTGATGGATGGATGCTCTCCAAAGCAGATCTCAGGGGTCTTTAATGTGCCCCCCAGGCCAAATCCAGACCCCTGCTCTGAAACCAGATCACCAGTCTGGCACTGCCGATGTAACCCACCGGATACGGTTTCAACGGTTTTTCTCCAGCGCTTTCCATAAATTCACACACTGGGCATGTCGGAAGAACAAGGAAGATGAGTGGCATTCCATGTTAATCAAGCCTTATCTTTAAAGATGAGAAGAACAGTCATATCCATATACAGTAATAACTCAGAAAGCGGAGTCACACAAATGGTTACTATCATGCCTACATCACATACAGATGCATTTCAGGCTCCAGTTTCAAAGAAAACATTATGCGTCCTACACATTTTGGATAAATGATCTCCTTCACAAAAACATACATAAACAAATTGTGCTTAAGTGAGGTCAACGATATCTCTGGAGGGTGGTCTTTAAAGGAAGCTATGCTTGGTTGGCGAGGGGCTGGAAAAATACTTGCTGACAACCTGAGGCATGTTTACAGCATAGTCTAACATGGTGGGAGCTGAGAGGCCGCTCCTCATGTTCACACTACAGGCCTGAGTAACAACCAGCCTAACCTGTCTGATGTACTTACTATACTCCTACTTCGCGAATAAGAATTGAATTTGTACTGTCATACACTGTCCTGTACTCTAATACATATGGCAATAACACGTTGACACTTCACCCATACTTTACTTCATCAGATACTGTAGACCCAACAAACATGTGAGGAAGTTGAAGAGCAGAGCTGATAGGAGTAAGAGGTAGATACTAGGGGATTGGATAAACTAGCAGGTAAGAGGATGGGAGGAGAGATAGACCTGTAATTAAAAGTGGGTAAAGGATTGCTTCGAAGGGGATATAACTATACAGGGTTGTAAGAGGGGAGTAAGAGGGTGGAACGACAAGAGTAATAGGGGAGTAAGAGGAGTAAGAGGCACTAGTAAGTATGGGGTAAGAGGGTGGTTAGAGTAGTGAATAAGAGAAGCATTAAAGAAGGGTAAATGGAGATAAGAGAGGATACAATGGGGTGAGGGGGGTGAAGGGGGGGGGGGGGCAGAAGTGGATATGGGGGAATGTTACTGTACCTGTCAGCTCCTCTTGCTCCGTTCCACTCTGTGGTCTAAATCTGTGTGTTTTTGGGCAGCGTTGGAGAACAGATGAGCTGGCTTTGGCCTGTCTCACACATTTTAACATTCCTCATCATGGGCAGCAACACACTCAACTATGTCCCGCCACGGGCACAGCACGGATCCCACCATGAGGGCTGAACAAGATTGAGGCACAAAATATGTTTTGAGAGGTTTTTGAGACAAGAATGGTATGGTATCATTGAATTCTTTTTTTTATTATTTGATATGTTTATCTATAAGCTTCACTTTCATTAGACTGCCTGAGGAGGTAGTCCAAGTGCAACAGGAGTAAAGGAGCTACAGTATAGAATACCATAGAAGACTACTTCTTTCAAGAGTCTATTACAATATGCATCCTGCTAAGGCTTGCAGCCATAAGTCTATCTGATCAATTACATGACCTACCACTTTCATATTGCCTGGAACTAAATCAGGCACCTGTTTGTGCATGTTATCACAGCTGACTATAACACCTTTGTTAATTTCCAATTGTCCTTAGCCCGTCCGAAACATAACACTGGGCCTGGACCCAGGGCGAGAAGAAGATAAATGCTATGTATACCGCCCTGTATTCCCAAATGGCATTCCTCTTCGCCCTGCTCCAACCCAGTGTGTTATTCAACACGGAGCGGATTCCAGGAGCGCTGTTTTAGGTGTAATAATCTAATTTTAGTGGGGCGGTGAGGGAGGTGCAACTGACAGGCCGCACAAAATGGATTATCGCCGCTCGTATCTTTAGCTAAAGGCCGCTGTCCCTCAGGTTCGCACCTTCAACACACCGCCCAACGGCCGCCCTGAAGGAAAAGATATAGAGCGACACTTAGAAAACGAATTAAAGAAACGCTTGCATGCCAGACACCTCTGCTTGGACATATTTCGCTTTGACTAAGAAAACATATGCTCGTGATACTTTTAAAAGGTTGAGGTTCCTCTCAATTTCCCCCTCTTTCTCTTCCCACGCTTACAACCTATCACACAAGTTGGCAACGCACTCCCCGTGGAGGTTTCGCTTCAATGTTGATACTGAAAAACAGATGGACATGAAATCATTGTCCGTGATTTCATGTTCGAGTAACGCCAAAAACAACCCAAGTCGAAAGGAAAATAAAGGTGAGGCCTATTTTAGTAATTGGATGATATATAATTTAGAATACACTATAATTAATGACGGGCCATGAAGCGAGAAACAGAATCCTCGAACTGTTTTGACCACCCATTGACTTTGACCTAAAATATATAGCCTACCTAATAGAATACTTAGAGCATGGGCCTTGAAAGAAATAGGATAAGAATTTCTGTTTGATTTTGATTAGACTGTCCTGACCTTAGACGAGGAGATAATCATAGGCCTACTGAGGTGATACAAAACAAGCGGCAGCTGACCTTGAACATGACTTAAACGAAAACCATAGCCTATAGGAGACAATTTGAGGATATTGAAATACAAGGCAATAGGCCTACACATTTCTAACATAAAATTTGAATTGAGTCTAAAAGGCGACTGTTATTTAGGCTAATGATGACGAACGGCAAAACCAGCAAATAGCTTACTCTAATAATAATCATTATTATAGTATTAGTAATAGTATTAGTATAATAATAATAATTATTATTATTATTATTATTATTATTATTATAACAATAATTATTATTATTATATAGCCATTAGTATTCTTGTTATAATACAATAATATATAGTTGTCAATTATAGCCTGAAGCAAAAAGAAGTAATCTTGTTATATCTTATTTATCAACTGGCCAGGTCTATCTTGTAAAAGAGATTTTATCTTAATAAGACTAACCTGGAAAGTTTAAATACAGTAGAATTAAAATAAATATGTAAACCAGAGTTTAGATTTGTTGATAAGTATTTTTCCTCAGGGTTACACTGTTGGTATATATCCTACAAATGGATGTAATGAATATAATTAATTTAACATAACTATTTATCATATTGGCTATGATTATTTTGGCAACTTCATGCGGCCACATTTTTCCACGTATTACCCATGGTTTCCAGTAATTAGGCTATGCTCAATTTGCTGTATCTTGCACTGAACTGAATTACGTATTTAGCCGAATTGTTATAATGGTTCTGATCACTCAATTTATTACAATCATTCATGAGTACGATCTAATAAAAAAACAAATCCTGACGTGTGTATTTATCATTCAGGGCCCATCTCCCATGAGTCTATTGTTATTTTACAGACGGCGGGCCATACACGCCACAATTACAACTAATAAGCTAATAATCATAATAATCATAATAATAATAACAATACAATAACAATAATAATTGTAATAACAATAATAATGATACTACTAATAATAGTAATATCTCAATCATAATTAACAGGCCTAATAAATATTGGATTTATTGATCTTAACCTTAAACGATTTTAGACATGCAAATAAAAAATAAATCCTAGCAAAAGTCTTATTTTTTTTCGTTATAATTATGTCATTGATAAATAAATCCCTGTGCATCAACCTTCTGTCTAGTCTGTCCTATTACATATCATCCTAGCATATATAGACAGTCAGATCTCATAGTGAATCATAGTGCAAATGAGCAATTGTTCACTATCAATCATTGAAAGGGATGTCACAACGTTTGTGAAAACAAGGAATGTGTAGTTCACTGAATGCATAACTCCAAAGGGACTTGAAAAGACAATTTACGCAAACGATTTGAATGTGAAATGGTCACTATAGATTAATTTCACTTTTTCAGGCATACAACTGTTCAAACGAAAACACAACGAAAACAACTGTATCAAACCAGTCTTCAATAAAAAACAGTGATATATCCATCCATTTCACATTACACCTTCTGTATTACTATCCATGGAGAGTAAGTTACATAGCAGTTTGTTGCGCGCGAACTTTGGCACTCGCACCGGCTCCAACTAATCAACTTGTCAATGCCTAGTCTTTCCATTCTAAATTTATAACACCATGAACCTCCATGATAGAAAAAAAAGGCATTGGAAGAGACTACATCATGAGGAGATAAAACATGAAAAAACTCACCATGTGCGTCTCAATGCGTGATCTCCCTTGGCTCACTGCTTATGCAGTCTTGATCAATAAAGGGGGGCACAGCAAGTGGGCAGTTATACGGCCGCGCTGTGCGCAGGAGTGAGGCTCCAACTAGCTGTAGCCCGCCTTAGGGGGACGTCCCATCCCTGACGTCAACGCAAAGACGCTCTCGCCTCCCAAACTCACATCTGCAGTACAGTGGGTTACAACTGGCGGGCATTTTGAAGATACAATGAGAACAATAATACAACCGTTCATTACTGATTTCAATTCACTTTACCCATTTTGTCGAGCAATTTTCTAACTGTCAGACTGGAGAAACCCTTTGAACAAACAGGTTAAGAGTATAGTTCTCACACGCAGTATAGTGCCTTAGCAGATGAACAAAAGCTGATACAGATGGAAAGCATGAAATAAAAGAAAGAAATGAAGTGGGGGGCAAGGGGGAGAGGAGGAAACTTTCCCAGAGAAGGCCATAAAATTGATTGATGACTTCCCTTGAGGAATGTTTCCCCAGGTGTGTGGGTGTGTGTGTGTGTGTGTGTGTGTGTGTGTGTGTGTGTGGGTGTGTGTGTGTGTGTGTGTATTTTAGAAATGCTATCCTTGGAAGAGGGACAAGTGTAATAAAATAAATTGAGGGGAGAACTGTATGCATCACCATTACATTTTGGCAGTGTTTATGCAGAAACACACCACACACTGGAGAGCTCTCAGCTAGGTGGGAGAACAGTGCAATTCATTGACTGGTAATTTAATAAAACAAAGCATGTTCATATGTTATTTATATGTTTATATGTTTATTATTAAACTGTAGATAAGGAAACTGTAAAGATGGTAGGTAGTGCATGTGTCTTTCTCCATATTCAACCCTTTAACAAGTTCATGTATCGAATAAAGTGAGTCTAAACAAGATGGGGCAATGACATTTGCCTGATTTGTTTTTCTTAATGACAAAAGTATACATGAGGTCCTTGACAGAATCAGAGCAAATTTCACAAGACCTTGGCTTATTCACCGAGGGGTTGGCTACACTGTGAAACACTGACATCTAAAGTGTTACAGTGTGGTATGCACACATAGGATAAGCACAAGAAAGCTTCGGGACCCCAGCTGTAGACTTGGCATTTATTGGAGTTTGTCTACAGGTCATACACCATTTCCCATCTAGTCCTGGATCTCCATGTTGCTGCCAGAATGCCAGCAGACACCAGTAAAACCACAGACACTGCCAGTCCCAGAGTGCCACAGCTAAGAGACCTAGGAACTATAGGGAGAAATGGAGACAGATTAACATGATGAACCAGCATCGGCATCTGAAAGACCAGGAACACAAGAACATTTTGGATGATACACTGCTACTGTATACCTTGAACTATAACCTTCAGTAATGTTGGGGATCAAAGGTGAAAAAGGGATGTAATAATGTATTGAGTGCTGGGACTCACTAGGACTGTTGGACAGACTCCTCTTTGAGACCTTGAGCCAGGGGAGAGTGAGGAGAACTTCCTCACTGGAGACCAGTGCAGTGTTTTGCTATTGCAGTGACATCTCGTCCTGGGAAATAGAGAAACAATGTTGCACTGTAATAAAGAGACAAGAAAAAAAAACTGTTGGGCGCGACATAGCATTGTATGAATGCAGAGAGATTTAGATGATCTGCAGCCACTCACAGTGTCTTTGACATGTCCGTTGACATGTGTCAGGCACTGATGGATAGCAGACTGCTGTGCTGCAGTGGATGAAGACCTGCAGACAGACACCAGCTGACATGGGCACATTCAAGGTTTAAAGGTCAGAGAGGTCAAAGCTTGGTGGTGACTTTACCCTCTCCTTCATATGGACCAGGGAGGCTTTGTCCACAAACGTGAACATGTAGATGACAAAGCGTTTGTAGCAGGAGGGGTTAGGAGGCCCGGAGGCCCCGTCCATAGTTATAAACCTTGTTTGGCATCTTTCATCCACCTGAGGAGACAACAAAGGAGGTACCATAAGTCCTCTGGTTTGACTCAAGAACATGTTAGCCTACTGAGCTCAAGATTGAGTCTTAGCTCTCTAAGTCAACTCAAATCTTCAGGTCTATGGCCAGGTCATTAAATCAATAATGATAAGAATGTTTTTTTTTCTAAGATACCCTAACCCATGAACAAGCAGAATGTTTTGCTGGGTTTACCCCTGGACCAGGAGACTCCACTGGGGCAGGCTGAAGGGGCTGGGGGTTGAGGTGGCCCTGCAGGGTGAGCATCAGGCTGGGGTCTGTCCTGTCTCAACTTTTTCTCTCTTTCCCGCCTTCTAACTCACAGGTGGCAACACGTGTCTCGGCATGTCTTGCATACATTTCTGCTTGGATGTCAGCCCACCACCTCAAGCTCAACCTTGACAAGACTGAGCTGCTCTTCCTCCCAGGGAAAGCCTGCCCTCTCCAAGACTTCTCCATCACAGTAGAGAACTCTACTGTGACCTCCTCCCAAACAGCCAAGAACCTTGGGTTGATCCTTGACAACCACTTATCCTGTGTGGCGAACATCACAGTGACAGCACGCTCCTGTAGATTCTTCCTCTGCAACATCAGAAGGATACGTCCATTCCTCACCAGAGAAGCAGCACAACTTTTGGTCCAAACACTAATCTCTCGCCTTGACTACTGTAACGCACTCTTGGCCGGACTCCCCGTCTCCGCCATCAGGCCTCTGCAGCTCATCCAGAACGCTGCCGCTCGTCTGGTGTTCAATCTCCCCCTCCAGCAACCTCCACTGGCTCCCGGTAGCAGCTCACATCAGATTCAAGACCCTGGTGCTCGCCTACCGGGCGGCAAAGGGAACAGCCCCTCCCTACTTGCAAGCAATGGTTAGCCCCCAAACCCCTGCACGATCACTCCGCTCTTCCACCTCGGCTGCCCGCCTGGCACTGCCACCTCTACGTGGATGCAGTGCCCACGCCACTCAGTCACAGCTTTTCACTGTCCTGGCGGCCCGCTGGTGGAATGAGCTTCCCACTACTGTCAGGACTGCAGAGTCACTACCGATCTTCCGCTGTAGATTGAAAACCCATCTCTTCAGGCTACGTCTTAACAGTCCCTCCTAAAGACCTCTTCACCCCCACTACCCCCCCTGTACTAACCCTAACCCCATACCCTAGAGACCTCTCACCCCCACTACCCCCCTGTACAAGTTCTCTCCTGTTAATAACGATAAAAAAAAAAAAAGGCTTCTGGCATTACAACTGCCAATGGCCCCTGGTGTGAGCATTGATTACTTTGTCTTATGATGACTGTTGGATAGATGATTCACTTACTTAAACAAATGTATTTGTTGTAAGTCGCTTTGGATAAAGGCGTCTGCTAAATGCCATAAATGTAATTATGAATCAACAGCAACTCATAATAATAGATCACATTTATAAAGCACTTTACTTCAATGATGCATGACCGTTATTTGTGCCAGAACATTCCTCAAACATCAACTTTAGTGCAAGACTCACCCATATCTGTGTGCCACAGGTACTGACATGGAACTGGTAGATGGCGAAGGCAGATGTGCTGTCTACAGGCCTGCAAAAGGCATCACCTCCCCCCCAGCAGACCGATAGAGGAGAGGGCCAAGTGAGGTTCTGTGATGTCTCTGGCCACCACAACCACAAACTGTGTAACGTGATGTGTCAGCCTACCTCTCACAATGAAGAAACTGATTTTAGATGTATCCCATTGTTTTGGGTTAGGTGAAATTTGAATTCATCAAATAACTCATAAAAAAAAGTCCAAGTATCCTATGCATGGATAACAGTTAACCATCAGATCACAATTCCTAAAGTATTACCTGCATTCCCATAAAAGCACTGCTGCCCATCAAAGCAACAGTTGATGGATTCACAGTTAGTCTGATTGATATTTGAGCTGCCACCTCGTAACATTTCACTGTTGTTGAGTAAATGTTGCCACAATTTCAAGGACCAACAAGAGGCAAAAGCTAAGCTGATACTGTCTATTGTGCCTTAATGGCCCCATGGTATAACCAGACTAAAAGCTGAGAGGAGTGCCACTCACTGCAAAAAATATGGTAATTAATATTGATTGTTGGTTGGCCAATCAGATTTGTTTAAGTTAATTTACCCCTTTTTAATTGACCAACACAAATTGTGCAGTTGATTGATGCATCATGTAGCCTCGATGGCTAGTGCACAAACTAGAAGACTAAATTCAGTAGCCTACTGTATATATTTTTTTGCCATGGGAAAAATATTCTGTTCTTTTGAAAGACAATCTGACTAGATTTGGTTGATGTGTTTCTCCTGAGATGATAGAAAATCAGCAATGGACCATATTCAACGTTTACAAGATTACACTGGATAAAACTTCATCCTTTCAATATTGGAATTCTGCCTGTAGTGTTGTTTTTTGAAATGCCTAATTGTGTCTACATGCTTTACATTATTTTGAATTGATATGGAGATCTCAAGGAGGCATAAAGCAGAACGAGCATAGAAACACTGAACCACATTAGGATTGGAGGAACCATTATCAAAAGAGATACAGAGATCAACAGAAGAATCTTCACTGTTTACTACTGAGAATGCATTTCAGTAAAATCTTTACTGGGCTCCATTTCAAGTCGTTGGGAACAATGGAAAACTTATTACTTCACTTCAGGTTTCCACTAGTCTGTTCCCAACGTTGCTCCATGGAAGGAATAGAAATGGACCCAGGGTTGTCTCTGTCTGCCACTCTGAGAGAACAAGAAAACCCAAGTGGTTATCTCATGGCACAGTCAATTAAGCCATAGGCCTCCATAAGAAAACAATGCTTTACTGATCAGCAATCATCATACCACTCCAGGCATCCATCGTTTCACTCCTTACAGCTCTCCTGCTGTTCCCATGGTGATCAGCAGGCTTAGCAGTGTAACCAATATGACCAGGGCCATGACCATTCACACAGCTGTCACAGACCTGGTCATTGCCATCCACTGACTTCCACCTGTTAGTCAAATAAAGGACCAGGGTCAATGACATCCTCTAGATTAGATTACAATAGATAGATATAAACTATAAACCAGGAGAATCAATCTAAAGTGGTCAATCTAAAGTGTGACCTAATTAAAGTGCAAAGTAGGATAATGCAGAGGAGAGTAAAGCCCACCTTCCATCAATGAAAGAACAAGCCTTTTTCACAGGGTCCTTCTCTGCAGTGGGCACTGCCTCCAGGTAACATGTGATATAGAACTAGAGGACAGGGCAATGGATCAGATAAAATGACCATATTACCAACAATACAACTAAAAATAAATTGTGAAAGTGAACTTTTCTCTTATCCTACAATTGAATACAAAATAGGACGAAACAAAACACATCTAGAATAGATAAGGATCTCTATGTTGCTGACTGAGTGTCTGTTGTCCTGGTGGAAGAGGAAGGGTTCTAGATTAAACTGAAGGACTTCGTCCTGAACTCTCGGCAGAAAACGGGAGCGGGAACCAGTCAGCTTAGCATCTGTAAAACACCTGAGGGAGGGAAATCAAACAGAAAATAAAAATAGAAGGAGTCAGATAATCTTTATTCAAAAGTTTGCATGAAATGTTATTACAATCAATTGGAGGTCACACTACAAACATGGATAGTGGAGTAGCATATAGGCTATGAGACCAGGATACAGAGGATTTGGATAACAGCGTGATGGTATTCCTTATTTTCGCTCTCTCTTCCCATCCATTGTCACAATTATAGAGAGTTATACTCACCCCTGGTTCTCTATGAAAGCATATCTGGGGTCAGAGTCCACATCTGGGGCCAGGGTGGCCACACAGGTGTCCACATACAGATGGAGAGGAAGGTGATCGGCTACATCTACAGAGGCCTCCATATTTACCATGTCACCCAGGAAGTAAACAGAGGAGGAACGTTCATGACGCCAATCACCTGGGATGAGAGATTCAGAAACACCAACAGGTCTATGTGGTGTAGAACATCATTTCAATAACATAGTGTCTTATGCATGTCTACTCGCTTTCTAGCCCAACTTCAATCACCTACTGGTCATGAACCTGAGTGAGAAGTCCAGGGTGAGGTCTGCGGACTGGGTGGTGATTAAGGGGATCCAGGTGGGCTTCAGGGCACTGCTACTCACTCCATACCTCCTGTGGAAGAGCAACAGAATCTGGCAACCTTAACACAATTTGGCAACCAAGGAATCTCAATCTGGCAACCCTGCTCCCCAAGAGCTCTACTATAGATAATGCACCACTTTTATGGAATCAATGATCATTGCCATAATGATCATGGCCTTGATCAAATGGCTTAGTGTCTCCTAGCTGACACAAAGACTAGTAAAATAGGTAACTTCTTAAGAGAATGGTTGCCCTATTACCCTTTGCTGTTAATAATAATACTGATAATTAGAAGATAAGAAGATAATTAGGCACCATGATGCCCAAGCAAGCCCACCTTCCATAGTAGCAGTGGATTGGAATGTCAGTGGCCTCCATTCGAGAGATGCCACCAGGTGACGGTGGGGGAGAGAACAGGAGCAGGTTACTGTATATCACAGCATCTTCTGTTAACTGCCAGGAGAAGAGACAAAGACATACAAGCATTCTCATAGACTACCACAGAGTGGCACTATAGCACAATTTTACAGAGTTGTATCCAAATAAATGCAATATTCTATTCTGCTATGTTGCTATGATAAAAAACAACCCATTACCATTTAGAATTTGCTCATGGAAAGTGCAAGGATGTTTATCATTGTCAAGTGATAGAGAAACAATCTAAAATAATTGTTAAGAGAGTGACTAACCATGAATTTGGTCCCACATTCAGTCAGTGGAGCTCTGATGGTATATTCTGCAATTCCAGACATTTTAGCATTACAGGAATCTTCCAAAGTAGTGTTTGATCCTAGCTTCAGGTATTTCGGATCCACAAGCATACTAGATTCAAAGAGATCGGCTCTGATCACAACTTCGATAGCATCCTCATGACACTTCACTGACACTGCTTTGACTGGATGCTTTCCAACAGATGGTTTTCCAGTAGGGTCATAGTGAGCATTGAGGTCATTTGTTTGATGAGTGGGTGGTTCATATGTATGATCTATTGGGTTGCCAACTAGGGCTGCTAAGTCAGAGAACGACACAAAGATCGGTTTGGACTGATAGGTGTAGCACTCAATAACCCCTGATAATAGTGATAGGTACAAGCTAAGCAATTGTGCAATATATTCCATGATGGTGTTGATAACTTCTACCACTGTCAGTGACTCCTGAGTTTGACAAAGGGAAAGGTGTCCAATCAAGAATTAGGACCAATAAGATTCATGGTGTCACAAACTCACCTGGGGCTCATTTTACTTAATTAATAGGGTACACTCCCACAGAACCCAGGAAGGAGCACAAAGACATTTGAACAAAGACATGTACAGATTTAGGAGAGTAAGATATTCTGGAAGTTTTAACCAATATACTGTACATACACCCCAGTAACAGTACTCGTCATTAAAAGTGAATGATCTATCCCACATGTTATGCCTCCATTAAAAGCCTGTGGAAGGCAAAGGAAGATTCAGACAAACAACAAAACTCACTGTGTCATAACAAAATGTTTATTCAACATTGAAAACTGTACATAATTCTTTTTGAAAACATGAAGAGAGCAATTAAAATGTATCATACATCAAGGAGCATAAAAAAGATTTGCACAATACAAGCATTGTATAAACTGTATGCACACAACATACTGCGGTCAACAGCCTACACAATAGTCAGTAACACTGATATGTATTTCACATTTTCCCTCAGAAAATTCAAAGAGCCTTCTCACTAAAGTAGAATGTCAACCCACATATTGACAAGGCATATTCATGGTGACATTAGAGGTGTGTGTGATAAATATTGTCAACCATGGCACATTTAGCATATTGGGCATGGTTGCATTGTGTTGATTTGTTGAGTTGAGTGTGTTCTGGAAGACTTGACTGGCACAGTGGAATAGATTTCAGTGGGGTAGGACAGAGGGTGAGAGTTCATGGAGAGAGATAGTGGTCCTCTGTGGCTCAGTTGGTAGAGCATGGCGCTAACCACGATTAGGTTGTGGGTTTGATTCACGCTGGGACCATATATACTGAAAAATGTATGCACTCAATAAGTCGCTTTGGAGGAAAGTGTCAGCTAAATGGCAAATATTATATATAGCGAGTGTTCAGTTGCTATGTAGAGTATTATAGCTGTACATTGTAACTGTACTCCACTCCAAAGGTCTCTTTACTGAAGAGGGGGAATGTAAATCAGTTTGGTCAGGGAGACTGACAGTTAGTCATTCAAAGTTCTCCAGCGTCGTGCGTCTTCCCTTCTCCCTCTCCTTGGCTTGGTGCCTCCGCCTCAGATCCCTTTGTCCCCATGTCCGCCTTCCACACCTCCTTTAGACATTCTGAGGGAGAAAGAGAATAAACACCGGGTCAGTAATCAACTCTCAGTGGACACATGTACACTGCACTGTGTGTGGGTGTCTGTGTAGGTTTGAATGCCAGTTTAAATTGTGAGTGTGTATTTATATGTCTCTCACCCTGTTCTGAGCTGTTCAGGACGTGGGTCTCACACAGGAATCGCTCTAGCCTCTCCTCCTGATGGTGGAAGTACCAGTCCTCCACCACCTCCTCATACAGCTCCAGCATCGTCTCACACTGCAACAACCAACAACATCTAACATCAAGCACGTACATGTGTGCATACACACACTAAAAATAGATACTTTATTGGGTTTATGTACCTGTTTCTTCATATCAGACACCTCCACAGAGGGCTCATCCCACAGTTCATAGGGCAGACCCAGCTCCACCTTCACCCCCTTGTTCACCAGGTTCTTCAGAGTTGCCATGGTCTGACTGGTGCCCTGCAACACAGACACGTCTTATTGTCTAAACCTCTTAGAGAAAGTTATTCCTTAGAGGCAAATATGCCCTTATTGGAACAAAATGTCTTTAGAGCTGCTACACATTACCCATTGGGAAGATCTAAGGTAATCTAAGAAGAAACATGACTCGAGGTAAGCAGAGGTATAAGCACCTTGGCATATCGTAGACTACCAGGTCGCTCCGCGTGGACGCTGTACTGCAGGATCCCCTCACAGATGTTATCCACTGCCTCCGTCAGACGTGTTTCCCTACAGACATTTTTACAAAAGTCTTTGACCTGAAGCATCACCCCCCAGTATACAGTATCAGTGGTCAGTCAGTCATCCACCCTGATCCTGACAAGAGGTCACTTACGAGGTGTTGTATTTTATCTTGCGCCTGCGTTTTCCTGTGTCCAGCACTTCCCCCAGCTCTAGGACCTCCTTCGAGCGGGCTGTATTTTCCAGGGCTGCCTGCAGCTCCACGGTCAGGAACTTACACACTGAGGGAGTTCAAACACACACAACAACACATGCCACTCAAAATCAGAGAACTTGACCATAACTCATCAATCAACGTGGTGTGGAGAACACATAATTGAACTGCAAAGAAAGGGAGACACAGACACACAGACACAGACACAGACACAGACACAGACACACACACACACACACACACACACACACACACACACACACACACACACACACACACACACACACACACACACACACGTTCGTGTCATGCATGCAACGTTTCAAGACTTCAAGACACCCGCAGACAGACAGAGAGACACAAATATAAACAATAGTTGCCCAAATAGCAAGGCAATCCCATTACATGACAGATAAATCTCGTACCTTCGCATTTATTTGGCAGCCTCTCGTCCTGGTCTGCGAAAGCGAAGCTGCAGAAACAAAGGAAACTCACCAGGAAAACCTCCATGACAACTCTTTCCCCACTTTTCGCCAACTTGTGCACTAACTAAACGATTACAACAGCCACATCGACATTTTTGGAAAACTGCATGTCAATGGAAACACGCATGCGCATTGGGGTTGTCGATGCTTCCCAAAAGGGAGCAGAAGGAGATCGTGGTGAATCGATTAAGGACATCTAATCGATAGAAGTAACATCAATAATTTCCAGTTAAAGTAAGCTACAGTATATTCAGAAATATACATAGGCATAGCCATTGTCCGTTGAATAAATATAAATGTGTCAATAAGCTTTATCATCATTCTCACTCACTCATCTGTAGTTTTCTTTTATTTTTTATTTGTATTTGAATTTTCACTTTTGGGACTTTTTAAATTGGTGACGGTGAGATGGGGCTCAATGGTTTGGGCCCTTGACCTATTATTTGTTTGTCAGTACCGCCCTGTTATGATTTAGAGCTACTATTTATACAACAGATGATATGATTAATGATGGCACATGGGTATCCCAGTCCCTATCATACTGGTGGCATACATTCTTTTTGACAGTATGATATGAGAGAGGAACAGAGTTCAGGTAGAGTGAAGGTATTTTGGAATTAATAGATTGATAAGCAAAGGTGGGGCTTATAAAAAATAAATGACAGAGGTACAGTAGTGAATTGTGTCTTGCTGATTGTACTGTGCAAACATATTTCACCTAATGCTTCCATGCCCTCCAACTCGGACTCTGTCCTAAAATGGATGTCTGACCTTGACACAAAATTACCTGGATAATCAAGAAGCATAATTTGTGGGAGACATAAGTCTTGTCTCTTACTAGCATATCATCAGAAAACTATTTTGATATTGTGTGTTAGGTTACTGGCCTATGGTTATATTCAGGTAATATAACCTTGTCCCTCAATAATATAATGTTGTCCTGCAATAGGTATTACAATGTAATAATCGTTAGATCTTTAGTTTTGTGTTTTGTTGTGAAGGGGTTAAGGCAGGGGAGGTGGGGAGGAGGGGTTCTGGGGACTCAGGTGTCAGGGGACACGCGCTTAATGACAACACTGAGAGGGAGAGAGGTGGAAAGAAGCAAAGACCAAAAAGAGGGAGGGGACGAGAGGTAAAGTGTGAATGAAGGCAGTAAGGGCTTGTATGAGAGGTAAAAAAAAAAGTGAGAGAGGGAAGGAGAGAGAGAGAGAGCGAGACAAGGGTCTTGGCCAGATAGAAAGAGCAACTTCAGCCAGTTGCTGGGAGGAGAGAGTTCAGGGAGAGGACAGCACACTATGCACAGCCACTGAAGAGAGGAGCAGACCCAGCAGTAAGAGAGACGTCCAGTAACACACACACACACACGCACACACGCACACACGCACACATGCACACACACACACACACACACACACACACACACTCACACACATATACACTGAGCGAGTGACTCCTGTATGTGTGCTTTGTGTCTCCTTGCATGGATTACTCAAACTTGATGCTTTCAAGTGCTGAATTTGATGTGGAAACACACATCTTTGGTTGGTTTGTGTCTGCTTCCCCTGTGTAGTTCTGGGATATTGGGCTTTCAAACATGTAGGATAGAGGACAAATTGTGTTCCTTAATGGCTGAAACATTAGCATGTCTGAAGAAATCGTGTGGTTTTGCCCAGTGTGAGGCTACAGTAGTGTTGCTAATTGTGTGTTAAGTCACAGAGCATGGCGGAAGTCCATCTATTATCTGTCTGGAGGATAGGGTTACAGCTGCACACAGCCTACACAGGTCTATTGATGTTACTCTGGCCAGTCATGGTTACGTACACACTAATGCACACACACACATGCAGCACATCATACTGTATGGAGTCACATGGGAAAGGCACATGCGGTCACACACCAGATGCTGTTACGTATGAAACACACTTAGACACTTTAAAAAGTCATAAGAGACATCACTCATGTCAGGACAACACACATAGCGGTCAGAGAAAGATACACACTCACACACACATGCAGGCACAGAATATTAAAGCTATAGAAAATGACAACAGACAAGCACATATATTAAAAGGTGTAATTACAAATATTTAATAACTGAAAAAAGTGCATCTGTATGTTTTTAACTGAACCTTCGTTTGAACCAGAAGATGAAGAAAACGGCATCTTTTCCAGAAGATCAAGACTTGACCAGAAGGGGGCTGCCACTATAAAACATTGGAATAGGGGGTATATAATTCATTAGAGAACTTACAGCTGGTCAGCGTGCCAAGAGTGGTTGCCTGAGAGACAGAGAATACAGACAGGAACAACAGAAGAGATACAGTATACCTGTTGCTCCACACCGTCTCTCTCTAATACATCCTATGGAGGCTATGGATGTCACCTCTAAGAGGATTTCCTGACAACAAGCTATCAAAAGAGACTTCCTCATTAACTGGACCAAGCAGATGGAACTGCATTGATGACTAAAAGGGGCCTTTTTGACGGGACGTACCTGAGTTCCAGGAAATCTCTCCTGCTGGGAAACGAAGCGTAGAAGCGACAAGTCATCTAGAACAGGTACCTGCTTTGTTCTATACTATTTGTTCCATTGGGGAATGTGTTTCTATGTTTACATGCTCAGAGCATGGCATCAGAACATGATGACAGAAGTTATTTACATTGTCTTAAACTTTGTCTTGCACTTGTACTAGATATTATTGTATGATGAGAACTACAGTAAGATCATTATTTACTGAATAACTTTCCTTCACATAGTTTTTAAATTAAATGCAAGCAAATATAATGCATTTTCATATTGATTTATTTTAATTATTTGGTCTTATAGCTCTTATAGACAGAAATGTATTCGGCCCTGCAGAATATCAGATTTATTCTGCTTTTGACGTGTAACTTGCTATCGATATGTCATCTTTAGGAACTGTTGATGTGTAAAAGTGAGATTGTTCTGTCCTAACATTAGCCAGTATGGCACCTGCACACCCAAGCACATGCGTGTGTTTGTGTATATTTTGTACCCTGCACTGCTAGAAATCTTCATGGCACACACAGCAGCTCCTGGCATACAAGCTGACACAGAATCGTACAGGCTCACATACACTGACGCAGATACTCTGCTCACTGGCCTCAGGACCCCTTGGCAGAAGCTTGCTCTAATGACTAAAATGGTGGCCTCACCTCATACTGTACCCCCTCCTCCTGATGCTCCCTGACCCCCAGCTCCCTCAGTTAATGAGGGATCTGTTAACCCTCTCCAGTCCAGCACAATAAACCCCTCCCTCATCTTCCTTTCTATAATACTGGGGACCCTAGATTTCACTGAGAAAAAATGTGACCCATTATTGACATTAGACCCTTCATTTTATTCTAGAAATTGTGACATATGAAGATGTAATTTGTTCATACCAATAGATAATATCATATCTATATTTGTGAAATGAATTGACTCTCCCCTCTCATTCCCCCTCATCTCTCTCCTGTTGTTCCTTGTTTCCTCTCTCCTCCTCTCTTGTTTCCCTATGGGTTCCTCAGTATGCCAAGGAGAGTGAGTGCATTTCAGGGGCAGAGCTACCACAAGCTGAAGCAGGCATGTCTGAGGCGTGGCATGCTCTTCCAGGACCCCTTCTTCCCCGCCTCCGCCCAGTCACTCTTCTACAAACGAGCCCCCCCTCCAGGACTCACATGGAAGAGACCCAGGGTGAGAGGAATGGGGGGATGGGGGGGAGAGATGGACGTGAGATGAGACACAAGATTGACATGAGGGTAACAGCTGGACTGACAGCAGGAGAGAGACAGAGAAGCAGTAGAGGGATAAACAGACCATGGATGGATAGAAATGGATAGAGCTGACTTTGTCATCAAATCAATCCATCACTTGCTCTCTGTCTACACACACACACACACACACACACACACACACACACACACACACTCACACACACACACACACACACACACACACACACACACACACACACACACACACACACACACACATGCCCTTTTCTCAGTGTGAGGGGCACCCAGCTCTGCCAGTCTAATTCCAGTCGTCCACTCAGCAAGTTATATTCCAGTTCTGTTTAATTAAAGCCCTTTCTAATGTGGAGAGGCGTCAGGGCAGTGTAATCCTACCCTGCAGAGAGTGTGTATGGCGCGTGTTGCAGATTTGGACTGGGATATATAAAAGCAACACCTGACTTAAATAGCATATGTTTACGATGGAGCGTGGGGAGTCAAGGCAATGCTGAGTGTAGCATTTATTGTGCATTAGCTATTAGTTGTATTTTCAAGCTCACTGCTTACTGCACTATGAAATTACTACAAAGGGTTAATGGTATTGTGTTCCTAATGATCTGCTCAGGTATTTCAAGCATGCATCCCCAGGAGTCGAATGATAGGATGACATCTGTCACCTCTCTCTGCACACAGACACGCACACACACACACACACACACACACACACACACACACACACACACACACACACACACACACAACCACACATACACACAGGAGTATTTGGACACTAACCCTAACCCTAACTTCCCCTCTACAGCTATCATAACCGTTACAAAAACCTGTCAACTTCATATTTTATATTGCACTAAATATAAACATGATGTCATCTAAGGTTCATAACTTTTCTAAAGTTACATTTGTACATGTTATGACCTGGGCATGTGTGTGTGTGTGTGTGTGTTTGTGTGTGTGTGTGTGTGTGTGTGAGTGTGTGTGTGTGTGTGTGTGTGTGTGTGTGTGTGTGTGTGTGTGTGTGTGTGTGTGTGTGTGTGTGTGTGCACGTGTGTGTGTATGAGTGATCTCTTGGCTCTGCTGTTACCTGATACTGTCAAAACTAAGATCAACAACTCCAAGTGGACAGGATCTGTCTCTTCTACACTGCCCAGACATTAAAGTGAAAGGAACACTGTCCGAATCCACCCCTGAGGCTTGACAAATGTGCCGGCATGTCAAGCAAAACTAATTACTGTCATAGTTTACTTCATGTTGCACCCTATTTGTTATGTAATGTTTATTCCAAAACATGTTACAGTATATAACTCTCTATGTGATGTCTCTCTTCTCTCTCTCTCTCTCTCTCTCTCTCTCTCTCTATCTCTCTCTATCTCTCTCCCTTCTCTCTCAGGAGGTGTGTAAGGACCCTCGGCTCTTTGTGGACGGGATCAGCACGCGGGACTTGCACCAGGGCAGTCTGGGTAACTGTTGGATGGTGGCAGCTACGTCTTGTCTGGCTTCAGAGCCATCGCTATGGAAGAAGGTGAGGGGCAAAGGGGAAAGGGAAAACTCTAGGTCACCTCACTACTCTATGTCCTGGTAATTGATGCCATTTTACAGAACAGTTGATATTGCACAAATTTTCACTGCTTTACTTTTGGACAAAACAAACAGATTCAGTGAAACACCCCACCCTCTCAAACCCCTCAAACCATCAGGTGATTCCTGACCATGTAGAGCAGGAGTGGAATCCGAAGCGTCCGCATCTCTACGCTGGAATCTTCCACTTCCGCTTCTGGCGGCTGGGCCACTGGACAGACGTGGTGGTGGACGACCGTCTGCCGGTCAGCGAGGACGGAGCGCTGCTGTTCTGCCGTTCAGCCACTCCCCGAGAGTTCTGGAGCGCACTGCTGGAGAAGGCCTATGCCAAGTGAAAATTTATACAGACCTCTGATCTTTATGTGTTGGATACAGTAAGGTTACAGTATCTTTGTTTTCAGCCATCCAACCTTGTTAGATCTGTGATTAACTCAATGAAGGAAACTACGTGGTACGTCAAACAATTCAATTAATCCAATTGGTCTTTGACGACTATTACTGTACCCCCCCCCCCCCCCCCCAGGTTGAATGGCTGCTATGAAGCTCTGGAGGGGGGCAACACGGCAGAGGCCCTCATAGACTTCACAGGTGGGGTGTCAGAGCCCCTCAGTCTGGACAGGGAGGCGCTGACACAGCACTCTGACCAGAGGAGGGTGCTGTTCCAGACACTGGCCAAGGCCCACGGGCGTAGCGCTCTTATCACCTGCTCCATACGGGTCAGTACAGGATCATCAGATTGGTTCCATCTCTAAAGGTCTGTCAGTGTTGATGTACTTGCACACTACAGAGCATGGTAGCCCTTGAGGTCTTACACTCCTGCCCAGTATGGTATGATAAAGAGTAATGGGGAGTTAGTGAATGGTTTGGGATCAGGCCAGAGAGCTTTTATGATGGTTCTCAAGGTCACCTCTTCATACTGTACTGTAGTGGGTTAGAAGGGACAGGTGGCTGTGTGGAGCATATCCAGCAATAACAATGACATTGTATAAATATTGTGTGTGCATCTCTCTCTATCTCTCTCTCCCTCCCTCCCTCTGTCTCTGTGTCAGCCTGCGGAGGGAGAGACAGTGGAGTCAGTGCTAGACTGCGGGCTGGTGCGGGGCCATGCCTATGGTATCACTGCGGTGAGGAAGGTGCGTGTGGGGGAGAAGCTGGGCCTGAATGGGACGTCCCGCCTCTACATGGTGCGCATGAGGAACCCTTGGGGTACCGCAGACTGGACGGGGGCCTGGAGTCAGGGGTGAGGGGTGAATGTGCTGTCTGTTCAACAACTGTTAAACAGGCCATGATTATTGTGTTCTACATCCACTTGTTGGTTGTGTTAAGTTGTGGTCAAGACCAAAGTCTGGATTGTGGTTAGACAGCCTTTGTGGTGGTACATTAGAATGGCTTAGGTGTGTCTCACAGCACATAAAGGTTTGGAAACCGCTGACAATAGAGCTCTGTTGTGCCCCCTGCAGTACTCAGCAGTGGCAGAATGTGGGCCGTGGAGACAGGGAGAAGATGGGCCTCATAGTCAGAGATGTTGGAGAGTTCTGGTTAGTCAACACAAAGCACCACATACTGTACAAACACAGTATGCTCAAAAAATCTTGTATTATTGGGAATGTCTCCTTTGTACCTCTTTGTGTTCCCTGTGTACTGTTTTTGTGTGAGTGAATGTGGATTGTACTGTATGTGAGCCTGTGTGTTGTGGTTTATGTGTGTACACAAGAAAACCAGTTTGGTGGGCCTAAGAAGAAGGCCTAATGGACATGTCCATCTGTACGCTACTATGATATTCTATGTTCATGTTGCACACATACTTCCCTTCAGGATAGAATTTGAGGACTTCTGCCGCTACTTCACTGACGTAGTGGTGTGTCGTCTGGTGGAGCAGGCCCTGCTGTGGCCCAGCACCCACTGGAGAGAGGTACGCTGCTCTGGGGAGTGGGCTCCAGCCCCCAACACCCCCTGGGCCTCCCCATCCACCCATCTCCCCAGCCGCAAGGCACCGAACCTGGGGAAGAACACTGCCAAGCCTGGGGGCACCCACCTGCGAGGGGATCGCAAGGAGGAGAGACTGGGAGAGAGACAGAGGGACAGAGATAGAGGAGGAGGGAGGGACAAAGCTATTCCCGTGAAGGAAAGGGAGAAGAAGACAAAGAGGAAGGAGGAGGAAGTGAACACAGGAAGAGAGGGAGAAGCAGATGGAGAATGGGATAAACAGATGGATAAGAGGAGTAGATGTGGAGGCTGTATAAATCACAGAGATACTTTTCTACACAACCCCCAGGTGAGTCTATTAACACAACACATAGGTGAATGCCCATAACTACTGGCCAATGGCACTGCCTTAGATATTGCTTGAACTTGGTTTGGCATAAAGAATATATCCTTCTCCTCTCTCTAAAGTCAATAATGCACATATTCACTGTGAAATTTGAAACTTATTCATCCGGAGACCAGAGGTTTGTTATTCTTCCATTCAAAGTCAGTGGGGGAAAAGGAGAACAATTGTAAGTGTGTCTATCAAGAACACAATAAGCAACAACCATGCTTTTGGAGTGAGTGTAAAGACATGGTTGTTGCTTATTCTGTTCTTGATAGACACGCCAACAATTGTTATCCTTTTCCCCCCACTGACTTTGAGTGGAAGAATGGCAAACCTCTGGTCTCCGGATGAATATTTTGGAAATTCTCATCTCAGCTAGTTAGTAGCATCACCTTTCTCTTTTTCTTTGAGGCAGCAGCTGGCCATGGCCTACCGATTGTTTGTAAATGTTATATCATTTGATAGTGTTGACCAAATACTGAGTAAAGATAGCAACATGAGAGAGCTGTCAAACCCAGTTCCGCATTTGTGATGTTTTTTTTAAGTCCTTCCAAATAGTAGTTATTTTTTTCTCCAAAATAAGAGTACTGCCCTATAAATGGTTTAAATACTAATCATGCTGAATTGTACCATTCAGACAACATAAGGTACTCATTGGACTATAGAGACATTTTATAGAGTTATTATATATTTTATTTTATATATTTATTTTATATACATTATTACAGTATTAGACAATTATCATGATATGTTAATTTATAAATTTTCTAAATGTTTTAAATTATTACAAAAGTGTACCCAGAGAGCCTTGGAGAACCGGTCTGCTATTGCTGTTGTCCAATGAGGTCTTGCTATACCAGAAATTAATCAATAAGTGGAGGGTCTCAGTTTCAACTATATTTGATGAGGGTAGTCATGGTAGTAACTGTAGGATAGAGGCATAGATAGATAAGGTACATTGATTAAGAGTAATTACACCCATAATTACACACATCCGGTCTAATAACTAGCAAATACAATTTCCCAACTGTGCAACCACTATGCAGTAACTAACAGTTGCAAATAATATTGCATTATTTCACATCAGGGTTAGTTTTCGAAGTGCATTTATAAAGCATTAATAACTAGCTCCTGATTGCAAGCTCCCTATTTGGCCCATAACTGTTTGTAAATGGTTTATAATTGAATAATAAACTGATTATAAGTGATTTATTAGCTAATTATAAACCATTTATAAACCCTTTACAACTGTGACCTTAATGTAAAGTGTTACCGATCTCTCTCTCTCTCTCTTAGTTCATGTTTGAGGTGCAGGGAGAGGGGGATGAAGTGCTGATCTGCCTGCAGCAGGAAGACAGGAGGATACGAAGGAAAGATGGAGGAGGAGAGAATCTGCCCATTGGTTTTGAGGTGCTCAGGGTGAGTTATAGAGATGGAGCGCCTTGTCTATGGGACTGAGGGCCACAGTACTGGTGTTTGAAAATCTACTCCTTTATCCATTGAATTGGTAAGACAGTCAAGAAATGTTGTTATTGAATGTTAGTCGAGTAAGCAGTATGAATGAATGATGAGTTTGTTTGTGTACTATATGGATGTATACTGACAATGTGTGTATGCATAGACGCACTGAATGTGTACGGACTGCACAGTTTTTGTGTGTGTAATGTGCACTGTATGTGCACCTGTGTGTGTTTATTGCATATGTGTGTTTGTGTGTTACACTGTGTGCGTTATATGTGTGTGTGTGTGTGTGTGTGTGTGTGTGTGTGTGTGTGTGTGTGTACTGTACCATGTACCCACCCAGGTGGAGATGAACCGCTGCAGCCGTGTACAGTGTGTGGTGGAACAGGCGGCCAGCTCTGTGTACATGGACTCCCGTAGTGTGGCCCTGCGTGTGACCCTGGGCCCAGGCCGCTACGCCCTGCTGCCCACCACCTTCCAGCCAGGCGCCACTGGACACTTCCTCCTACGCCTCTTCTCTCATTCCCATGTCAGACTCAGGTGACGACAGTGTGTGTGTGTGTGTGTGTGTGTGTGTGTGTGTGTGTAAGAGAGAGAGTTTCCCTTTGAATGTGTCATGTGAGAACCATGTATTACATAATAGTAGGCCAACTAATTTTCCCACTTCATATTGTACTTTTTCCTACTTTTCCAATTTATTCACTTGTGCCACTCTCTCTCTACCATCATCATCATCATCTGTCTTTCTTTCTCTTTTTCTCTCAGGGAGTTGAAGGACGAGTTACCTGCTCCCTCTGCACTGCAGTGTTGTCTGCCCCAGCACAGTGTAGTGACCACCGTCCACCTGCGCAGAGCCTCCGGACTCAGCCAACCCAAACAGACAGGTACAATTACATCATTACAACGTCTATCATCACTTTGTTAATTATCATTATAGCTATATAACCAAGCGCCACAACATCAGCTGATTGGTATGACTTGCATATCTGGCTATACCTGTAGTTGCAGCGCTGATAACTCTCTCATACTGTGTCTGTCTGTTCTATAGCACCAGATGTGTATGCCATCATCCGATGCGAGGAGGACACCATAAGGACCCGTGTGTTCAAGGAGGATGGAAACCCAGAGTTCAACTTGAGGGCCATTTTCTATAGGAGATACCCTGACGCACACATCTGCATTGAGGTTAGAAACACACACATCTGGGTTATTGGGTTGCTACAATGCTTTGGGTGACGAGCAAGACAAGAACGAAGAAGTCATCGATTTGTGTGTGTGTGTGTGTGTGTGTGTGTGTGTGTGTGTGTGTGTGTGTGTGTGAAGTTGTGGAGTAGTGGTCTGCTGTTGGACTCTTTCCTTGGAGGGGCTCGCCTCCAGACCAGTGATTGTGAGAGAGGGCGGAGCCGTGTGATTGACCTGCAGGGCAGCCAATCGCATTCAGGATCCCGAGGTTGCATTTATGTGGAAACTTCCTCCAGTGAGTGCCTGACAGACTTGTGATTGACAGCTGTTTCTGGTCCCTTCCACTATGAGCAGCCATGGCAACTACTGATGAAGACAGACCTTACCTCATTTAATTATTGGACAATTAGGATGCCAAGAAGAGTAGGCTACATCATTGGTAACAGAGAATCACAGTTCCATTTTATTGTGAACCACAATGCATGCCCTAGTATTACATTTCTGCTGGTCAGGTCATGTAAGGGCATCAGCATTATGTATTGGAGCTTTGCTTTCCCAATTTAAACTGTCATTTGGTTCTGAATGATACACCTGCTGCCAAGGTTATCTAGAGCTGTCTGTGTTTATGTTTCTCTTTTTGAAATGTGTATTTGTCTTTGGAAAACATTTTAAGATTAAAATGTGTTTTCTTTCACAGTAAATGATAATCCTAAGTGTTTATTTCACATACTCTGATTACATATAGTTTGACCGAAAATGATGATGCTAATATAATTGATAAAAAATGGTTTCTTGTTCCTTGATTGCTCTTTTCAACACATCCGACACAGCACGCATACATGAAAGCGGTTTCCGTCAGTCTTACTGTGAGGTGTGGCCAGTGAGGTGTGGTAATGTGTATGTAGGTACAGCAGTTGCGTGATAGTGCACTGAAACAGCTTTTTGAACATCCAAGGTAAGTAGAAAACATCGAAGTCTATCAAGATCTATACTCATTCTGTGAGTGAAACCTGAATAATGCACAAATATGTTTCTTATTGTAAGTCTTTTGTGACCAGGTATCTATTTAGGAGCATGCATTACACTCTTAGAACCCTTTTGGGTTCCATTTAACCCTCTATAGAAAGGGTTCAACACAGAATCCAAAAGGGTTCAACATGGAACCCAAATGGGTTCTTGAAAGGGTGCTCCTATAGGGACAAATGAAGAACCCTATTTTGGTACTAACTAGAACTTTTCTTTTTAATAGGGTCGAGAAGTATGTTCTTTTGAACAAGGTGTGCGTGTCGGGTCTGTCTTAAGGGCAATAGCAGGAGGTAGAGTGGGAGGTTCAAACTAATGGTTGTAATTTATTATCAACATTAAGTAAATAAAGTAAAACAAATAAAACAATTAATAGAATCAATCAAAGAAAACACTTTAACTGGACTGCTGCTAACCCTGAGGGTACTAGGCTCCACAGCCACCCCATGATGGATGCAAAAGCTAAGCTCCTGCACACACATTAACATAGGTATTGAAAGGCCATGCCCAATGGTAACACCTGTTGTCAAATAACTTAGGCATAAGTCTAATTAACCAAACTTACAGAATATAGAATACAACTTAAAGGGCTTAAGCAGCACAGAAGAATAGAGTAGTAATCACATCCATAATAATATATCTTCAATTTAAATAGATATATTATAAATATACTTATACATTGATCAAAACAAGCATTGTGATTGGTTGAGAAGCATTCCAGCCTTTCCTATATCAGCATGGCTACCTTGTCACTTACACTTCAGAATATTGTGGCTTTTTTAAAACATGTTTTTCAATAATGAAAATGTTGCTAGACCAATGGAGGATTCTGACAGTAATGGATCATACATGGTTGTTTTTGTCATCCTTATGCTGCTATACTCCTCACAAACTGAACTGGCTATTCTATAGTGTCTACTGATTAAAATGATATACAACATGACTTCTCAGATGATGTTGAGAAATATGACAAGAAATCTGCCCTGTGCATTTCACTCTATGGGAAATCCCATAGGAATGATTTTCCCATATATAAATACGATTTTAGTCGTTCATTGGGCTTACTGCACCAATAATTCATTCAGTTATGGCCATTTAAAAAGGGAGTGGTATTAACCCCATAGCAATGCTTGGCTGCCAAGACATTACTCTTTACGCTGCCAAGATTACTACTCTATTCTTCTGTGCTGCTTAAGCCCTTTAAGTTGTATTCTATATTCTGTAAGTTTGGTTAATTAGACTTATGCCTAAGATGGGGGCATCTGTAGATGTGATGGTCCCATATCCAATGTCATATTTTAGGTCCCTCTCTATCCAAATAAGGTTTTATACTCTCATCATTAAGACACTACTAAAATTGGATTTATATCTATCCACTGGACAAAAATCATTCCTATGGGATTTCCCATATGAGTGAAATGTACAGGGCAGATTTCTTGTCATATTTTTTAACACTAACATCATATGAGGAGTCATGTTGCATATCATTTTAATCAGTAGATACTGGAGAACAGGTATATGTTTATTTTCTTATATTTTCGTATATTTTTTAATGTATATTTTATAGTTGTTTACATGTAAAATATTGAAACTAGGGATGAAATAACAGCAGAGAATGTTGTGAATGTTAAGAATAGAGAATCATGTCACCTGTATATTCAATTTGTATCTGTGTAGCAATATAACATTGACTAGCTATAGTATGTCCCTGATAACAAGGGCTACCCTCTGTTACGATAACGCCACAGGACCATGATATCTTTGTCATGGCTCTCTATCTCCCTCTGCAGGTCTGTCTCTGTCATTATCAGTCAGAATGGCGGAGAGAAGGGACTTTCTTCAACGCATACGTAACCCTAAACCAACTGTGCCAACGCTAGGTGTGATATGACCCTATAAGCATAACCTGAGCAAAGTTTATTACAATAGAGTGTTCAGTACCATCAGATCAAATATTAGACATGACAAACTAACACAGTAAAGAGTTCTGATCTTAATATAGAGGTAGTTCAGGTGAAAAAAAAAAAAACTAAATATATTCTGAATTTAGATGCATGGATTCATTAAAATAATGTAGCTATGATGTAAAGATTACCTCTGTCCTCTCTCCTCTCAGTGTTATCCAAAATACTTATGTGTGTCCTACCCATCGCTAAGATTGCCATAGGTAAGAAGCTGAATAAAAACATCTCTGTAATAGACCCTGTTGGAATTTAGTTTCATAGTAATTAAGAAAGATACAAATGTTAAAATTGTAATCGCTACATTGACATGACCTGCCCATAACCCTAACCTATACTTTAGAGAAGTTCAAAATGACATGGCAAAGATTCTTAAGCATTGCAAGCATATGTTTTGAAATAAGTGCCTTGTAATACACTCTTCAACCCTCTCCTGTTTTTAACTTCTCTCCCCATATGCTGTATGTGTACTGTAGGTGTGGTGTATCTGAACGACTGTCCTCGGCAGCATTACATCCCCATCTACCTGGTGGTGATGGGGGTCTTTGGTCTGGCCCTGTCCCTGCTCTCCTGTCTGCCCTGTGCCCAGGAGCCTGAGGAAGGGACCCAACACAACCCTTTCAGCAGAATATGCACCGTCTGGAACACCCTTGCCTCCCTTTTTCTCTTCTGCTGGTTCATCAGCGGTGAGAGTCTAAGAGAGAGAGAGAGAGAGAGAGAGAGAGAGAGAGAGAGAGAGAGAGAGAGAGAGAGAGAGATATGCACACACAATACGTATACAATGTTCATACACTATACAGTAGATCAGTGGGTAAAGACAGCTGCTTCATGTTTATTTTGCACCAAATTCCCCACTGTCTTCTGCAGGTAATGTGTGGATCTACTCCATATATCAGCCCAACTATAACCAGACAATGACAGAGGATCCATACTGTAACAAGACCCTGTACCTGTTTGCCTTCTGGACCACCACGCTGCTCTATGTAGTCCTGGGTCTGCTGCTGCTGGGGGACTGCTGTGTCCTCACCTGTCTCTGCATGTGTGGGAAGAGTGACCCTGATGACCATAGGGGTGTCTGAAAGAGTGAGGAATGGAGGAAAGGAAAGGGTGTACTGTAAATATCTCCATGAAATCACACAATTATACAGTATATCTCATTACTGATCATATAAATCACTTTTTAGGTCTAAACTATGCATATCAGTAAAGTTGTTCTCTTCAGTTTTGTATGTGGTTCAACATTGACTATTTATACATGATTAAATTTATTTTATGAGATCAATTCTAACTGTGAATAATATGTCTGTGATTTTGCCCCTCTAGTAACTTTGCATGACCTGGATGTATTATGTTGTGTAATCTGCAGGACTAAAAGGTTCTAGAGTTTTTTATACATTCTGATGGGCTCTCTCCTTCCTAATGGAGGTCAGTTGCATTTCCTTACCAATGCAATGTTACCCATGTATCTCCCTCAAGTCATTCATTTTGACAAGAAAAATACGATGGTCCATTTTACTTTTGAAATTCCAATTGTCGTTAAAAGGCACATTGGAATTTGAATGAGAGTCAGTGTGTTTGTTTAGCTAATCATTAACTAAAGGTTTATTATTATTTTACATATTCATTAAGTTGATGTCCCATGTCAGACCAGAATAAGAGATTTACACCCCCTGGAATGATCGTAGTGTATTTTCCTCTCTCTGACTACAGCCCTTAAACTGAAACTAAAGCTGACAATATGCGTCAACCTTGTTGTTTCAGCTCAGTTCCTTCTGTTCTTCTACATAGCTTTTTAATGGGAATATGTTGTGTTTCTGTATCGCAGAGCCAAAACTGTCTTATCTTGATAACAGTGCTATCGACCCCTTTTTAGACTACGCCCAGCAATAAAGCAGAGAATAACCACACTATATCATACAGAAAGGCTTGTTGACATATTGGTAGTATTTAATTCCATTAATTTAGACTGAATGTTCAACTTTGAAGATTAACCATTGTGGGTGAAAAGTCCAGCAGGTAAGAGAGACAATCTCCACACTTTAGTTAGCTGTCCTCACTCATCAACTTTATTCCGAATAGACTCTCCTCGTACCTTTGAGCTTCATGATTATCTTGTTCAGCATTGCACAGATAAGCAAGATACGGTCAGATAATTTTTGAAAACACATTGACAAACAATCAATCAAATCAGTAATTCTTCCCAATATATTTTATATATTTCATGATAGTAGTGAATGTTGCACGTATTATTTCAATATAGCTGATATTCTGTGAGTATTACAGTTCATTTATTTTTACTTACTGACGTGATCTGCATATAAGTAGTTCCTTTCCTATCAGGGTTAGGGTCAATCCATTCCAATTCCAATTGAACTTGAGTTTCAAAGTTCACAGGGAAAATATTCAATTCATGAAATTTAAAAAAATTCTCAATTCATGAATTGAATTCCAATTTGTCCCTGAATTGACTGAATTGAAACGGTAGTGACCTGAACCCTGATATCTATATTTCAGGAGTACCAGTGTTAGTCACTATGAATGACAGCAACTCTTGGTCAGTGTCAGTAGATGAGGAAGCTGAACCTACCAGAGAGGATGACATTGATGTTTTGTCCCCCCCTACCAAACGTATGTATAGTAGCTAACAATTATCATGCTGTTATGTTACTGTGGATTGTACTAATTCAAGTATTGTGCTTTGTTCCCCCATAGTGGTGATTCACCTTGTCGGCTTGCCACTAAGCATCGCTTACATCTTCATAGGTTAGTTGAAGTCACCCAGTAGACTGCATGAGAGAGAGAGAGAGAGAGAGAGAGAGAGAGAGAGAGAGAGAGAGAGAGAGAGAGAGAGAGAGAGAGAGAGAGAGAGAGAGAGATGAGGTCAAATGTCTTTATTTAGTCCAGTAATCAGTAATACTTCATGAATAATGTTATTAACTTTGTGATGTGCTACACGAACTCTCCTATACCCATCTACTGTATAAGGTGCCTTATACCTGGATGACTGCCCTGCACAGCCCAAGATCCCCATCTATGTGATAGTGGCAGGCTCTGCTGCCTTCATCTGGCTGTGGCTGTCTGCCTTCCAAAATATTGAGTGCTCCGTCCTACAATCCACCCTGGTGTGCTTCCTGCTCTGTTGGGTATTTTTCTTTGGTAAGAGATATTCTGAAGATATTTTCCCCCGTCCTCAGGGTTCAATTCAACTTGATTTCCAATACAAATACATATGCTCCTTGTGATATCATAATACATAAAACTATTTTATTTTTTTACTCCACATACAGTAAAATCGTTATATTAACCAGGTATTAACTTCAACTCCAACCACTGTGTCCCTATAGGCAACATGTGGATCTACCAGATTGCTGAGCCAGTTTATGACCAGACCCTTACAGATCAAGCATACTGCAGCCAATCCCTCTACATGTTTGCATTTGCTACCAACACCATATGGAACTTTTTCCTTCTGATAAAAGTATACCTCATCACTGCAGCATTCATGGCAAATCGCTGACCTACCAAACCAGGATGGATTGACATACTGTAATGAGTCAGCACAAGTGCTATAGCTGGACAGTGGTATCTGGATTGATAACACACCTAATGCCTGTATACAGCCAATTTAATGGTAAAGAAAGCGTCTGAAAAATGGTTGCACTCTGACTACCCTCTCAACTAAGGCACCTCTAACACTAATAAATATACTGGCTATAAAACAAATTATTTAAAAACACACTGGCTATTTTGAACAGGCTGCTGTTGAAGCAGCCTGAGATGAAGCAATCATGTTGCCATAAAGACTACTAAACTGTGGGACGTCTGTGGGAAATATACAGTAAATGTCCATGAATCTGGGTTTACATCAAATAATATAACTCATTGCTTATTCGTAGAAATGAACTCTTCACTATTATAGTACTCTCTTGAAAGATACGTTTTATCTCAGTGAGACTAACATGGATGAATAAAGGTTAAATAAATACAAATACTAATTTATTCATGTTCCCAATTCATGTTCATAAATACAGTATGTTGGCTATCAAAAGTCCCTCCTTGAACTTGTGAGATTTCAAAATTAGAAATGGTTGAAGCAAGTCAGATGAGAGACCTTTAGGGGCCTTTGGGCCATCATCAATAGGGTCATGTTTTTGACTGAAGGGCTCTTGATTGGCAATATTATAGTAATGAACTGACATGAATGATAACTGGGAAACCCTAACTTGGAGTGCTGTAATGATTTAACCATCCCTTTGGGGAGTATCTCCAAACGTACCTCAATGAGGCCATTTCAAACTTCCCCTCTGATTAACCAAAGCTTGTGTTCATTTGATAATGTAGCTCTCGAAACTCTAAAAGGATGTTTGCTTTAGCAGTGTCAAATCGCTGATCATATGAGAACACAAAAGGCACAGCAGGCACAAAAGACACTCTGCTCTCTATATCACAATGTTCTAGTATGTCAATGGTTGATGGTTACCTGTGGATACAATTATAGCATAAAGGTTCAATGTCTGTTAAGTAAGATACAAGTAAGTAAAGCTATATTGTGGTAAGACATTATGTCTCACTTGAAATAGTGTTTGGTGATTAGGATGACTTTCCTGTAGAATATTTTGAATTGACCAGTACCACCAGTTTTTTTCAAGACCATTTTACTCCTACAGCAGATCAATGTGCGTCAATCAGAATGGCAGACACTCTCAGGCCACGGGGGATGCGTTGCTTTTATCACATCAGCATGTCTATCCTGGGTATGTACTTATGCCAACATGAATAACATGACATTAATAAAACAACAGAGCAAAATGTAAACACTTACTTTCAATGCAAAGATATATGAATGAAGTGTCCTCTTTGGTTTCTTTACCCCCTCTAGTCTACCATATTGATTTTCATGATGTTGTAGTCTTTTAAGTGTGGTAAACAGAATGTGTGGAACAGAACTACTGTATTATAACATTTTTCATAGGTCATATTCACAATGCTTCTCGGAGGTGATGTACTGTAATAACCATCAAACATTCCAAATGGTATGGCCAAAATGACAGTACTAATACACAATTTCATGTGCATAGGAGTAGTACATTTGAATGAGTGCTGGGTGGTGTTGGGGGCTCTGACACTGCTCCTGATGCTGCAGTCCTTCCTGCCCTGGGTCAGAGAACCAGAGGGGCCAGGCCAGACTGGCATCTCCTACTTCTGCAAACCCTGGAACACCTCTGTGGCTTTGTTTTGTAATGGTTAAATCAGTATCTGTAATACTAAATGCTAGTAAGCGATAATAATGTGGATAATACCAATCATTTAAGCATTTAATCATTTCAGCATTTTATTATGAAAGCATTAAACATGTAATATAAACATGTATATAAACATGTAATGATTGTCTATAATAACTGGTGTCCTGCCAGTCACCCTTTGCTCCGACCTGCAGGTCACACTTTGCTCTGACCTGTGGGTCATCCCTTGTTTGTGACTTGCTTATAACTTGAGTAGAGATAATGGAATTAACAGATTTAGGAGAGTATATTTACGACCTGGGAACTAATAGAAGTAGAAGCGTATATTTACATCCTGTCCTAAATAGCTACTAACATTTGTTATCTGTCTTGAACGCTACTGATGAGGGTGGCAGCTGAAAAGACATGTGTACGTTTTCCCAAGACCTGTTTCTAACAGACCTAACTGTATCTAACAGACCTAACTGTTTCTAACAGATAAGGATGTATGAAACTTGGCTTCAAGACAAAATGACAGATAATATAACATATTATAGTGTGTTTTGAATCAGTTTGTAAGCAGGTTCTCAATGTGGTACCAACATGTTCTACATCCATTATATGCATTTACAATAGTTCTAAGAAATGTCTTTGTGTCTGCTTGAATAAATTATAGCCTCCTCAGCTAAAAGGGTAATTCTTATGTGGCTGTCTTTCCTTATGCTGCTGTATACCTCATTTTCAAAATCATAAATATGTCAATCTGTAATCTGGTTCATTTAAAGAGAGTCAGATACAATTACAGTAGAAGACATAGGCCTACTTGTGTAATTGTGTAATAAACAAGCCTACGTTTAGTTGACTTCAATATGTGTCTCAATGTATGAGATGAGGAAAGAAATTGAGTTTCCTATAACTCCTGTAAATCCTATAAAATGTTTGTGTCATGGATTCTATTATCTTTAGTTTGAGTGTTGTAATGATGTAGCTTTACCCTAGGGGTCGTTTCATAACATCCTACCATCAACGGAAGATGTCTCAAAGTTAACGAATAATAACGCAAGCAAGGTGGGTAGCCACACACACACACACACACACACACACACACACACACACACACACACACACACACACACACACACACACACACACACTCACTCACTCACTCACTCACCCATAAAATAATCTCACATCTTGAAAGAATCACTCATTACAGCAGAAAGACAGGTAAGAGACACACAAAATGAGTATAACAGATGTTGTGAATTTGGAACTTCTAATAACAGCTTTGAGATTTCAATATATTTTGCAATTGGAAAACCATTCACTTGTGATTTCAATTGTAAATGAGAATGGATAAAGTGACATTTTGGTTAAAAAACAACCCTATACATCTTTTCCTTTACCCAAAGCTTTAGCCAATCACACGAAAGATGCAAGGCACACCGAGGGAGGCACAATTTGCACAATCTGCAGTAGGGATCTCAATACAAGGTAGCTAAGTAGCTATTACAAAATACCAATGTGCAGTGCTAAGTACTTGCTACATTGTTTTTTAGTTGTTTTTTAACCTTTGTTTAACCAGGAAAAGCCCATTGAGACACTCTTTTGCAAGGGAGATCTGGCCAAGAAAGCAGCAGTCAATACAACATTACAACATTTAAAACATACAAAACAATTAGCACAACAACATGGTCCAGCCTACAGAAAACATTTACACTCCTCCTGACCAGAGTTTTGCATCAGAGGTTTAAACTCCTTGCAGACTTTACATGCCCCTGGTTCACAATATGAAAAGGCAATCTTGTCTAATTGTTGAGTACACGGTTGATCTCTCTCTTTACAGTTGTGTTGAACATCATCATTTGGATGTTTCTGATATCAGCTATTGGTATTGGTAAGTACCTTGGGATAATTAATTCCCCCCTCCATACTGTAACAAGTGATGAATAGTGGTGGACAAAATGTATATCTATTACCTTAAATGCAATACAAAAGTATGTTCTGCTGATCCACAACAGCATTGCAGTTTATTACCAACTATCTAAGTATCTTTAACGCTGCCATACTGTACACGAGTGCATGCCTGAAATGAAAACATCTACAATTGAATGTATATAACTCTCTTCTCTGTCTCCTAGGAGCGATGCACATCAACAGCTGCCCGTTGCAACCCTACGTGCCCATCTACCTGGTGGTGATCGGGGTGTCCAGTCTAGTCTCTATGCTGCTGGCCTACCTGCAGAACTCAGTGGGGGTTGGAGTCCTCGGCCTTGTGCATTCAATCTTCGTCACACTCGTCCACATCTTCAATACCTGCTGGTTCATCACAGGTGAGAAGGCAGACAGGAGAGAGGGAAGTGGAGAGGGGGAGCAAGGGGGAGACAAGAAGATGTCAATGTGTTTTGAAAGAAGAGTGAAATATAGAATAACTGGGAAAACCAGCAGGGGAATAAGGTGCCTGGTGGCTGTTAAGGAACACTAGAGAGAAGAGAGGAGAGAGCGTCAAGTTGTGACAGTTCATGTTCCCATAGAAAATACTGTATGTTTGGTAATCTCAGAGAAACAGGAAATGATGCAACAGATGAGGTACAATCTGTGGGACAGAACAAAGGAAGTTAAAAAACAAGCTGGACCACCACTCCACTTAGTCATTGCAAATATATGTCACAAAGTACAGCTGTTACACAATATGCATTGCATACTGATGTGAGTATTCTAACAACATGTCCTATCTATCTGTATTTCCAGGCAGTGTGTGGGTGTACTCAATATATCCCCCCAACTATAATGCAACCAGTGGAGACCAGTACTGTCAGAAAACTGTGTACCACTATGCTTTCTGGTTCAACAACATTTGCTATGCCTGCTTGTCTTTACTGTTCATCTGTTGGGGGTGCTTCATCTCCATAGCGTTTGTGAAACTGGCATTTAAGTGAACCAATTTACCCAATTCATCAAATAGATCAGACGCCTGAGAACCCTATGGCACTGTTTGGAACTCACATGTCTTAACCTTTGTTCATTTGTGAGGGTACTTCCTACTACAATATGTGTGGAAATGTCATGACAGGCAGTAGGCACTGCTTCTTGATGCTTCTTGAAGCTCCTCAGTGTAAATGTTGAATGTGGAATGTTTGTATTTTGTCAGGTGATTGAAATACACTCACCAAACACTTTATTAGGAACACTATACTAATACTGGGTAGGGTCTCCCTTTGCTCTCAAAACAGCCTCAATTCTTCATGGCATTGATTCCACAAGATGTTGGAAACATTCTTCTGAGATTCTGGTCCATGATGACATGATTGCATCACGCAATACCTGCAGATTTTTCAGGTGCATTTTCAAGCTGTGAATCTCCCGTTCTACCACATCCCAAAGGTGTTCTATTGGATTCAGATCTGGTGACTGGGAAGGCCACTGAAGAACACTGAACTCATTGACATGTTCATGAAACCAGTTTGAGACAACTTTTGCTTTGTGACATGGTGCATTATCATGCTGGAAGTAGCCATTAGAAGATGGGTAAATTGTGGCCATGAAGGGATGCACATGGTCAGCAACAATACTCAAATAGGCTGTGGCATTCAAGCAATGATTGATTGGTATTAACAGGCCCAAAGTGTGCCAAGAAAACATTCCCCACACAATTACACCATTGCATAAATGCGAAGGTGTTCCTAATAAAGTGTTTTGTGAGTGTATGTCCTATTGTTAGTGACTTTGAATACCAATAACTATAAAGGAATGGGATGCCTCACGCTGTGACAAGTTTTATCATGTTTATGTACTGGTAAAAATGAGTAATGTGTAATGACAGAAGGTTTCACATGGATGTCTGAGGGAGGACTGCTCTAGTCTTTCTGCTCTTGCCATCTGTAAAAAGCTGATTAAAAAAAACTACCAATCGTGAGCTTAGAATTATAAGGTTCCATCTCTGTTTAGTGTAGTTCAGAGATATTGAGCATCAAAGTTTTCACATCCTAGCTGGCAAAACTGTTATGTAGTATACTCTACTTTTATAGCTCAACAAGACCATCACCCTCCAGGTACTTAGAGTATAGAATATGAAAATCCTGGGACATTTGGAAATGGGATTTTTTGAGATGGGCCAAACGGAGATGGAACCCTTATAATTCTGAGAGCTGAGATCCTGTTCAGAATTATAAGGTTCCATCTCATCCTTCATAATGTAAAACCCAACATTTCAAAGAATAACTATGACCATTGATTTGAATGAATTGATTTATATATAATATATTATATTAAAGCCAAAAAAGCAAATTGTGCAAAATAGTTTTTATTTGCAAACAACACAGAAAGGTTGTGAATAATGTACTAACTTTTAAAAACATTTGAAAAACATCTTTTAAAACCATTGTTCATTTATTTGATTAAACCATTATTTAACCATTATTATAAACCACCATTTATGTAACAAAAACAATTTAAAGATTCTATAATAAATGGGGCGACTTTTATCATGTTCTTCTTAAACACTAATAATGTATCATTTATACCACTTTAAATCTGCTTTTAAACTGTCAGTATACTTTATATATCAAGCATATAAAGAAGTATACCTAAAATACCTTAAGTATACTTAATACAGGTATTGTTAGTGATCAAGTACAACTTAGTATAATAAAAGTCGTTCCAAAATGTCACCATTTTAAGTATAACTTGAATATTTTTCCAAAGTCAATTTAGTAACTGGCCCTGTTGATGGTTGGTCGTACAGATTGCAATGTTGAAAAATCTTGCAACTAAAGCTTGCTAAAATCCATTCATAATATGCAAGGCAAGTAACGTTAGGTAATGTTAGCTAACTTAGCTGCACATATCAAGTTGATGGTGAGCTAGCTAATACAAATGTTAGCGAACTAGCTAACGTTAGCTAACGAATTGCAAGGTGGTCATGTTAACTGCTAACTTGTGTTATGTTACCATTTACGTTATGTTAACTTACCGATCACCATCACTACTAGTGATTAAATTGCTTAGACGTTTCTCTCTTTCCCGCGTCATCGCGCTAGCTAGCACTGACTAGCAGCACCACAGCATTCGTATTTAAATATATATGCTGCATGAGATAGGCACTTTAAGAAAACGGTTTATGTTTATTTTCACAATGAAGGTTGTGGAGTTTGGTTGGTTCTGAACTGTGGTACGCTTGAACGTGTCTTTATAGAAGTTAACAATGAGGTCACTCATAACAGTAGGCCCATTCCTTTCTCAATGTTCATTTTTCGACTAATGCAAAACTGTTATTGTTGTTTTTCATCTCTTCCATATGAAATAATGTATTGTACAGACACTACTGGAATAGAAATGTTGTTTCAGTTTGTTTGCAAGGTTCATCTTGAAAATAAAACGATCATAATGTAAAAGTATGAACCTAGTCATGCCTTATTCACAATCAAAAGGTTTGCTGTTGTACATGTTGTATGGGCCATCTACTGCATGTAGGCTACAATATGCCTGGCAGCTCGGTGGCACTCGGCAGATCCCTGATAAAAATGACGCGTTCGTTAAATCAGCCAATGGCGGAGATGTCAACATTGGACAAGCGGCACCCCACCAAAGATGTCACATAATGGAAATTGTAATTTGGACCCTGTGATCACCACGCGTGAATGTTTGCTTTTAGAGATAATACTTTTCATTTCTCGTTTCAGTCTATAAACTGCAGTTACCAGTTCAAAACAGGCTACAAGTGAATCGGAGGGTCTCATCTGACATGGCAGGCAAGTCCACCACAATACAGTTCTCCTAAAACAAACTTAAATGTAATTCAATATATAAATAATGTATAACACACTACTAAACGTCTGTTGTTTTACTAATGTCCTTTTGCACGTGACCTATTCACATCCCCGTTCTTAGACAGCGCAAAAGTCAAGGAGCTCGTTTTAAAGTGCCTGCAGGCACGGGACATGGCGTATTGCCCCTACAGTCGGTTCCCTGTCGGCGCCGCGATATTAACAGCAGATGGCACCATAATCACAGGTGATACAACAGCTGTTCCCAACTGGGTGACCTGTCCTCACATTATATTTGGAAAAAAATATGAATACATAAAAAAATGCAGTTTTTCATATGCAATTTAACAATATCTGTGCCTGTCCGTGTAACAGGTTGCAATGTGGAAAATGCCTCTTATGGGCTCACAGTGTGTGCTGAACGAACAGCAATACAGAGAGCAGTTGTTGAGGGCTACAGACAATTCACTGCCATCGCTGTAACATGGTAAGATACACCAAGGTGCAATACTACTTACATATTCGGACTGGTGATCTGGTGATCACTGATCTAGATGATCTACCAATAAGTAATTAAATGAGAGATATGGATTTATTCTTGTCTGTATCTCTGCTCTGCTAACCCTTTTGTGTGTGTGTGTGTGTGCGCGCGCGCGCGTACATGGGTGTGTGTTATTTTGTAGTGATATCAAAGACAGTTTTGTGGGGCCTTGTGGAGCTTGTCGACAAGTGTTGATGGAGGTGAGATCATCATTGACACTTCAAAACACAATGAAATAGCTGCACTGTATAAGGAGAGCAGCAGACAGCAAGGATTATGTCTGTACACAATGTTCCTCTTCCTTCTAGTGTTATATTGTCTTGTAAAATGTAATTGTGGACAAAATGTTACTGCCTGCAATTTACATTGTAATGTGTAATTGTCAACTATAAATCTCTCTCTCTCTCTCTCTCTCTTTCTCTCTCTCTCTCTCTCTCTCTCTCTCTCTCTCTCTCTCTCTCTTTCTCTCTCTCCAGTTTGGATCAGACTGGGTTGTCTATTTGACGAAGCCAGATGGATCATATAAAGAAACAAGTCTCAAAGAATTGCTGCCTCTTGCTTTTTCCCCTGCCCACCTTGGAAATAACTAAAATAACATTGCTATTAATGCATTGGATGTGTCATGCTGCTTGTCTCAAAACCACATCCATATTGCCCATTTAAACATACCCACAGAAAACATTCTTATTAATACATTACTGATAACTGAATAGTGGGATATATCTTGTACAGGGCTTCAATATTTAGGACATGGTCACATTTTATCTCATATAAAGACTGCTTTGTCAGTTACATTATTATATTGACATGGTGTAGCCAACAAGGCTGTTCAGCACTAAACCATTGACCTTATTTGATTACATTAAAAAGAAATACTCCCGCACACACGCTTTACCTTTGCTTATTTATTGTGTCAATGTTTCAGTCTATGACCTTTATCAACACATTGAAAAACATTCTGTTCAACATAAATATATACACACTTGAGACAATCAGTCACACCTGCATGGCTCTGTGAATTAAACTATACACATATGTACATAATTTGTATGTATTTATTTAAATATTTTTTATTTATGTATTATGTAAACTTTGATTAAACAAACATAATCATTGATGTTGATAGCATCGAGGTTGATATCAATGTCATTTTCGTTTCAAGCGTTTCTGTTTATGTATTTTGCTGTCACATGGTAAAGGTGGGCGGATATACATATTATTTCCGGGAAAATGGAGGCTGTTGTGAGTGATCTGGTAGCCCCCGAAGACCTTTTGGTATGTTTACGTTCCTTGTTATCCTATTGACTTACAAAATAGCAATGTATTTCGTTAGGGCAATACGATGATGCTGTTATCACATAGCTGCACTGGTTAAAATGTGATTAAATGCGTAGCTAGCTGTGTGTCGAAGTGTCTCTCCACCCACCCACCCACCCACACGTACACACACACACACACACAGGAGTCGACATAATCAGCTGCCTTGACGTTTTATCAAAGCACATGTAGAACATCTCTGGTTTTACTAAGCTAGCTACGCAGGATGTGTATGAACCGTGATGGATTCCACGAAATGTTGAAAAGCCAATTTCTTTTAGCAGACTGCCACATGTATGTAGTTGGCTGTTGGACCTGTTTGTTTGCTTCTGTCCCCGGAGTGAGTTATTGCTCAACTCGAGTGACCCTGACATCATTCTATGAGCCTCAGGCTACATTATCTTACATACTCGTGTGTGCTACCTAAAATACTTTTAAAAATAATGACATGATGTTTACTAAGAATTTCCATTTTTGTTTTCACGAAATCAAACTCAAACTTCTGTGATGTAGATAGCTATTGCCATTGTGTCTGAAACGACTATTGTTTTGGGTTTCAGAAATTTGAGAAGAAGTACAATTCTGAATTGGTGAAGGGTGCTGTGTCCAAAGAGACCAAGTTTGAATATTCATGGTGCTTGATTCGGAGCAAGTATTCTAATGACATCAAGAAAGGAATTGTACTGTTGGAAGGTGAGTTATTGAGCACTGAACAACAAAAAAAAGGTAAAATCTTTACAAATGTCTCAATCATGCACAACAATAGTTATGAGTGATGAAATGTGATTGATTATGCACTGTATGTATTCAACTTACATAATACATTCAGAGTTGTATAGCAGAATTTAATGTCTGCAGTGTAGTAATGTAGTATAGGCAGGTGTCACTATACCTGACAGTATACTACTGTGACAGTTGCTCAATTTGTTTTATAGAGCTGGTTAACAAGGGATCAAAGGATGACACCAGAGATTTTCTGTTCTACCTGGCTGTGGCCAACTACAGACTGAAGGTGATGTTCATTGTGCTACTAATACCTCTTGGCGGTTTGAAGGTGTTGTCTAATTTAGTTGCATTGACACAGAACTAGGCTACCTACATCTGTGTAGTCTAAGTTGATAAAAGAAGACCTATTAGCAACTTTTACTCAATCATTGTATTTCTCTCCCCTTTTTTTCTCACTCCATCCAACTTTTTGTCCATCTCAGGAGTATGAGAGGGCCCTGAAGTACATCCGCACTCTCCTGAAGAATGAACCTGGGAACAACCAGGCCTTGGAGCTGGAGAAGCTAATAGACAAGGCTCTTAAGAAAGGTGAGAGGTATTTCCTTGTCTTCTGTCCTCCTTAATCACTGCTTAATCCTTTAATCACTACTTAATCAAGAGCAAGTGGGTCCTAGGTGAAATAATGGAAACATATCCAGTCATTTCATCATCAGTGATGATTAAAGAAAGGAGATGAGGTAAGTAGGATGTTTAAGAGTATTGATACATACAAGGGCATGTAGGGAAGATTTTTTTTTTAAAAAACAGCTTTGAAGTGCTAATTTATAGTGACTTTTGAAAAAAGGATACAGACATGTCCCCCCATCCCCAACACCTTTGGATACCTGGCTCAAGCCTTTCGACCTTGTGCTGGACTAGTAGTAATGCATTGTCCAATATACACTTACTTAATCCAAATCAATTTAGACCATCACCATGAGTGCAGAGCAGTGATCCTTGGACCAGTGGTGGAGTCTGTCTATATTAGTCAATGCAATGGAAAGTACTGAAGGTCAACTGTCCTCATACAGATGGCCTGGTCGGCATGGCGATCGTAGGAGGAATCGGTCTGGGTGTGGCTGGATTAGCAGGCCTCATCGGATTGGCTGTATCAAAGAGTCCAAAATCATAATAAGGAGTCGGGAGGGTCTGAGCATTGCTAACACATCCCTCCAAGAAAGACTGACACACTGTCAACTCCCCCTCTTAACAAATTAAAACTAAGATTTGAACTGGCTTCCTTTTCTGAAGAGAAGATCACCTAAGGAATTTTGTTGATGTTAAACTTATATTGTCAATGGAATGATATTTGCAGTTTTGCTCTGAATGGCCTTAAATGTACTTTGTCTTCATATTTTAAAACAAGTTCTAATTTCAGTGGATTTGACTTTTCTTCTTTGTATATTCATACATAAGTATAACATGCCACTTTCTCTTCCATATTATGCAGTGTAAATTATGTTGGAGATTGAACCTGTAGCTCAGTTGATTGGCATTTTGGTCACTTGCTGGCATCAGTATGTTAGCATGCACCTGAGCATCCACTCTTTCCAAGTTAGCATCGAAGCATGTGGCAATTGTATTTTTATTTCTTTATAAAAGTGTAATGGTATTTCTGTTATTGTCATTGTCTGCTTTTTTTCATCTTTACACTGAAAAGTGTCTCAGGTTGAAAGGTAAGGGTTGTTGTATGGGGTGTAGTTTCAAGCTACAGTAGGCAGCTGTAATTGTAGCTCAGCAAAGTTGTCCACAGGGCGTATTGCATCCCAGGGTACAGGTAGAGGATAAAGAGGGATACCCTCATGCACTGCATGAAAGTAAAAAGGCAGCTTTTGGAAATGGTAAACACTAGATGGTCATGCTAGAAAGAACAGAGGAACTACAACCTTAGATTTAGAATAATATGCAGAGGTTTGGACAATATCACCACTTTTGTCCATCTTTCTTAGTTTTGGATGTAGATGAATTAGGTAAGAACATATTATCTCTTAACTTATGAGAAGTCTCAAATAATTGAATAACTATTATTGAATTATATCTGGTGTAATACATCAGATTAAGTAACAAGACCTTTCAGCTCTCTTTTCAGTTTTGATTGTAAATAAAAAATGATTTTGAATTGACAGTGTGTACTGTGTTTGATGTAGGCTATATAACTATAATATATTTTATATTGAACATAAAATCCATCTGTCATCATATTCAGTGTAAGAGCCACACTGGTTAGAGTATTATCATATGACTGAGTGGCAATTAAAGGGTATAGTACCCCTTGGGTGATTTTCCATGTCATGGGACTCCTGCTTCCAGTTAGTTCACAATAGGAACAGAGCCATGAGCGCATCTATCAAAATAATTTTCTAAAAGATCCTCCATTGATCGTACAAAGTCCAGTTTGCAGTGCTCATCTTTCCCAACCTGGCCATTGTCATATGTCTGAAATTATCTTCCACTTGAAAAGACGTGTTAGACTTTATTGCATGTATGTCAGTTGTATGCCAAACACTCTTTCCCTCTTTATGTTCATGTTTTCTCAGAGTTTATGTTTGAGTCCTTATCTGTCCTTATGATGGGGTCATATAGTGTTTGAGACAAAACGTGCCTGCCTTAGTTCAGTCAGTATCACTGACTCCAGTACAGGTTGAGTCACTGGGATTGTTTTACAATAGGAAAAGATTGTGGTTGCTATTAGTTATGTGGTGTTATCAGTTGACTGTTACTCATTAACTATCTGATGCAACTGAAACTCACAGTGATGAAGCATTTGACACAACAATTTTCATTTGTGATGGGGAGATGGGGGGGCATACAGGAAAGTACAAAGCTGTCATGGTTTGATGACAGGTCACAAAACAGGGTGTTGTTTCTTGGAAGCTTTCATAAACTCACTGTCAACATGTTAAGGTTCTGAATAATCACTCTATTTCACCCCCGTCCAAGGGACCTAATAGTATGCAGGTTTTCAACCAATTTTCCCATTCACAATATTGAATTGCAACAATTTGTATATGTTTCTTTTTCTTTTCTTTCTCTTATTTTTGTTTGTTTTGATCACATGTTTTTTTTATACATAAGCCCTTGGGTTTCTCACCTCATCTGCACATGTCTGCGTAATCTGTTTTTATTAATTAATGAATAAAATAAATGAGTGATATTTCTGAAATGCTTTTCTCAATTACAGTTTCTCAGCCAGAAAGACCTATACTTAGTGTCTAATTGATGCTCAGCTGAAGTCCAGCATACAGAGGATCCACAGGATCAATTTAATAAACACTATTCTAGTCTAAACTAAGGTTAACTCTAACCTACATCTACACCCAGCCCATTCGATCCTTAGCTTACAGCTTTAGCCAGTGTACATGCATAGTACTCTTGTTTTCAAAGAGATACCAGTGGAAAGAGATCCACAAAAGTCCCATAAAAAAATGTTTTAAGTAATTTTTAATTTAAAAGTTTGTTGTATAAAAGTCACAATGATTCAAAGTACTTCTGGTGCAGCAACAGCTCACATACCATGTTGTTGCAGAGAGAGCTGTAAAACTGGGCTTTGGTAAATAGGTCAGCCGTAAAATTTGATGTTTATGACGGGGCAGAATCCATCTTTCATCTATCCCTCATTTTCAGGAAGTAGGTGAAGTCAAGCTTTGGTAGCTACATATACTGGGGTAAGGTACACCACGGTCTGTAGAGACATTTACATATAGAGATACTGGACAGGCACAGGAGGTTTTATAGTATATACAGACAATATCACTTTCATCAGCTTCTTCTTTTCATACCAGCACCTGATGTCTATACAACAACTTCTGCAACTTCTTGAAAGGAAAAAAAACACCTTCATTAAAATCGGATGAGAAGGTGCGGCACCTCTGGCTTGCGTCAGGTTTATTAGCCCCTTGTGTGCGCTGGATCAAGTTTACAGCCCTCCTCTAGACCTTTAGAGAAACATTTTTGCTTATTTTTAAATCTCCTAACCCCAATACTTCTAAGCCCTGTCACTAAATCAGGTTGGGCATTAATCCTTTATTTTAAAGGGTCATTTTAGTGGTTCTCTAGGTCTGAGTCAGGGTGACATACAGTATGGGTCCAGGAAGAGGTGAAACTGTGTTTCTTGGGCCTTTCTTGGGCAGTTTTACAGCCCAAGAAAGTAGGCCTTGAAACATTGATGTTTGATCATGACATCAGGAACATTGCTAGGGTACAGCTGTTTCTCTCTCAGGCTGACACTACGAGACTAATCCACGCTTTTATTTTCTAGCAGGCTTGACTACTAAGCCATTGGTCAACTGCAAAACATACAGAATGCAGCAGCATGAGTACTAACCAAGACCAGATGGAGAGCATACATTACACTGGTCTCTGTATTGGTTGCCTGTTAGTTTTAGAATTGATTTTAAGATTATTTTATTGGTTTTTAAATCACATGCTTTTAAGATACTGTATGTACCAGTAGGTCCCTTTAGTCCTGGCACAGGCCTTTTAATTATTCCAAAGCCTAGGACCAAGAGGCATGGAGAGGCAGCTTTTTAGTTGTTACAGTATGCAGCCTGTCACAGGATCTGAGAGGTGCCGAAACTGTGGACATTTAAAAATATTTCTTAAAACATACCTTTTTAGCCTTGCTTTAAAACATTTTTTTTTAGTTTCTTCTTTTGGCTCCAAAAGCACTACTCCAATTACTATGATGTTAAAGTAGAGTTTATCAGCTTTTATTTTATGGTATTAATATACATATTGATTTCACCATTTTGAAATGACAACACTTTTTATACATAATGCCCCTATTTCAGGGCACCAAAAGTAAGGGACAGATTAATATAATGTCCAAATGAAGCATTCATGTTTAGTTTTTGGTCGACAATCCTTTGCATGCAATAACTGACCCATTGACCCCACCAGATGCTGGGTATCGTCTCTGGTGATGCTCTGCCAGGCCTGTACTGCAGCAAGTTGTTGTTTGTTTTGAGGTCTTTTTGCCTAAAAACATATAATTTGCAAATGAAACACATGTTCATTTGGATTTAAATCTGAAAAACCTGAAAAACTCCATAGTTGTCCCATTACTTTTGGTGCCCTGAAATAGGGGGACTGTGTATAAAAAGTGTTGTCATTTCTAAATGGTGAAACCAATATGTACACAAATACCATCAAATAAAAGCAGAGAATATCTACTTTAACCACGTAGTAATTGTAACTGTTTGGAGTCTGTGCTGGTATCAAGATCACGTTGCATATGCTCTTTAGCTAGCATAGGTCAGTATGCAATTGAAATGTTATATAGGCCTACCGTAGAAACAAACATGTATTAAATGAATTTGTCTCTCAAGATTTAAAGAATAACGTGTAAGAAGTATTCTTCTTAGAAGAAGTATTCTTACACGTCCATATGAATAACAGATTTAAAGATGAAATCCGTCCAACTATCCAAGTAACACAGACATAAACACACTATGAACGATCAAGGGCATAGAGCGAACATTGGACTCTCATTCTACCGATAAACACCTGTTGAGTTTCAGGGGTGTAAAATGCAAAAGGAGATAGGGAGAGACAGAGAGCAAGAGGGGGTGGAGAGAACACACTTATGATCAATCATTTAGCATATCTGTTAACTTAACACAGCATCTCATTGGCAGACTGACACAATCGTGACCCGGCAACGACACAGATATCGAATAAGAAATGCTATTTTAAATTTTAATTTATGAAGCACTTACAACAATATTGAATAATACACAGTAATCGAATATAAATCGAGGAGGATACAACCAGAAGGAGGGATATAGTCTACAATTGATTGAATTGAATCCTAAAAGACTTCAAAGAAGGAGGATGGATCCTATTATAGAGGTCGTTGCTTTGCTGCTTGGATTCTTGGGCTGGGTGATGGTAGGGTTATCTATAGCAAACCGTTTCTGGAAGACTTCGACCATTGACGGGAGCGTCATTACTACTTCCACCATCTACGAAAACCTATGGATGTCCTGCGCCTCGGATTCCACAGGTGTCCACAACTGTCGCGAGTTCCCATCTATGCTCGCACTTAACGGTATGAGGATGGAAATCTTAAAACAAAATCGGACTAAATTACATGTATTAGGTCTATGATTAGGATTTAAATGACAGGCCTGTGCTGTGAACAATAATTAGGTAAACAATTGTGCTTAATTTTATTAGGCTGATGATGTTTGATTGGAATAATAAAATATAGGTAACTGCAATAGCAAATGGAAAACACATTTCTGTGTTTTTTTGTTTGTGTCTATAGGGTTGGTTCCATAAATCACCTCTGTATGAACACACACACATATATGTGTGTGTGTATACACACTTATATAGATATAAGCCTCTCTCTCTCTCTCTCTCTCTCTGTATATATATATATATATATATAAAAGCCTAATTTGAATAATTGTATTGGCCTATCACTACGAAATTCGGAGGAATTTTATTGTTCCGATTTCTTAGTACACAAGAGAAACAAAACAGTTACACTCAAACAGTTACAGTACATCATCTAAATAAATATATCGGTTTTATTACCTCCATACAAGGCATTTTATTGTCTAAGTAACGTGTGGTTCTTACTCGCTGTGGATTATTTCACATGCAGTTTTGTGCAAAACAAATTGACAACGTGAAACTTAATTTAATGTATAGCTTATTCATTGTACCTTATTCCTTGTAAATACACATGACATTAATTGAGACAGTAGGTGTCAATTTGTGTTAATTCTATATTCTGTACAGGTTACGTTCAGGCGTCTCGCGCACTGATGATCGCCGCGATTGCTTTCGGTACTTTTGGACTCCTCGTGACTTTGATTGGAATGCAGTGTTCTAAAGCTGGTGGAGAAAACTACGTTCTGAAGGGTAGACTCGCTGGTACGGGTGGCGTCCTTTTCTTGCTTCAAGGTAACATAACATAACTAAGCTATTTCATAATATGTAGGCTATTTCATAATGTGTTTTTTATGTCATTTGTTGTGTACAATTATGTTCCTCTCTCACCCCGAAAAAGGCCTATGTACAATGATTTCCGTGTCTTGGTATGCCTTCAACATCACCCAGGACTTCTTTGATCCATTCTATCCTGGGACAAAGTAAGTGAGAAAAGAAAGATTATAGTTCATCATTGTAGTATAACTGGTAAAGATATAGTAATTACAGTAGTGAGCTACTGCCATCTGCTGTATTTTAGATAGAAAAGCAGTCTCGCCTCCCCACGAACTATGAACTTCATTGAGCTGAACCATTGATACATGAGCTGAACAACCCAGTTACCAAGAGTGTTTAAAATGTTAAAATTGCTGGTTTGGCTATTCAGTTTAAATTTGAGGGAAAGGTATTCCGTGTTCTGACTGAGTTTGTGTTCTGGCACATTTGCCAAATGTGTTTTGGTGTGCTGAAGAGTCCAATGATTTATTTGTTATATGATTGACTGCCTTGTGTGTTGCAGGTTTGAGATTGGGGAGGGTCTCTACATTGGCTGGTGCTCGGCTGTGCTTGCTATCATTGGAGGATCATGTTTGACATGTTCCTGTAAACTAGGCACAAAAGAGAAAGTGTGAGTTCATGGACACTGTGTGTGTATGTGTGTAACTTGTATGGTGATTGTTGTTATTAAACTTGTGTATCCTCACTCATTCTTCTTCTATTCTTCCTCTATCTCAGTCCCTACCCCTACCAGCCCAGAGGCACAGTGTATTCTGGAGCTGCCCCATCAAGGAGTCAGGCTGCCAGTGTATATGGCCGAAATGCCTACGTCTAAGAGAAGGGACACCACTTAACCACACGGGTCACCGTCATCTACCATGTCACAAAGGTTACCAGACTCATGGTTATTGATGATGTGGAAACATACATACTGTCTCCAGAACTGAGGGAATTTAGGAGCTACTGTATATAAAATCATGTGTCTTTGATATTTGAAAATTGTATGTCAATTAGTTAGTTCATTAATTGACGAGGTTTAGGTGCATTGTGCCTATGAGTTTATTCATTTACACTTCAGTTAGTATAGGCTACTCTGAATTATCTTTTCGCACATTGCCTATCAGTGAATGTACAGTAAACAAATACCTTATGATTGATAAATGCATTGTACTTGAATTATACATCTACTTCCAGGCTTGTACAGAATAACATAATCAGTTTCTTTAAACCAAATCATTTGATAATTTGATGATCTGTTGATATACAAACTTCTAGATGTTTAGGGGAAGGTCAAAAGCAGCAGATTCAGACTGTGTTGATTCTCAAGTTTTGGCATGTTTGTGTTATTGAAATGTTTTGTATTTGTACAGTTTTATAAATAGCCGAGAAGTGTGTGCTATGCTACTAACATAGGGTGCATTATGAATGCTTATTGTTTGTTTGCTTGTTTTAAAATTTCACACAATAAAATGCTTCATTGCCAAATACCCCAATTCATCTTTTTTGTAATTATTATTCGTAGATTGATATTATTGATGTCACTCATCTACTCTCACTGCAGATCTTCAGTGATGGCATCTGTGCTGCTGCACGCAAGGACATGGGAGTGTCGTCCACGAGCTAAAAAAAGTTCATCCAATGAGAGCGCACCACGTTTGTAGGCTAACACGGATGTGCTGCTTGGACCAGCCATTCAAGGGACTCTCTCTTTTCACGCCATTTCGGCCGGTGGGCGTTCCTATACGTCACAGTGGGCGTCGAATTATCTATCTGCGTACGGGCGTGCACGCACTGTTGAGAACGAGCCCAACAACTCGCTGAAGGCAGGGTCGCCGGAATGAATGCAACAGACGGCAAATGTGAAAAGCCACAACTTCTGTACTGTAGTTAACGTAGACCAAATGTATGACTTCCCCATATAATGTGTGTGCAACTCATTTCGAAATCGTGTAGACACCATGGAAGAAATTGTCAGTCTACTAGGCTTTAGCTAACTAGCCACTCTGTGTTGTGTTGTTGCTGTATAGGCTTTGTTGGTTGCCCTGCATAGCCACATAGAAGGCCTACAAAAGTTCTGGACCAACTAGTTCCATGTCGAGTCCATACGCCTTCAACTGCAGAATGTAAACATTGCTGAACTGAACATATTTGTCATTTTTGGAGACAGGCAGCAACGTTACGATCTAATAATACTAACTTTGCTAGCAATCGTAACGTGCTGCATCTCTCCAAAAAGAATACATAAGCAAACGTCCCAGCCCGAGTTCTCGGTTGAACTTCGACGTGCATCGAACTCAGTCCTTGGTCGTTGTGCACAATTATCCACGCCCGCTGTGACGTATAGCACCGCCCACCGGGCGGAATGGCGTGAAAATAAGGGATCCCAGCCATTCAACGCACAGAAATGTAGGGCATGATTGAACTGCCTGAAGGAGGGGCCCAACACGGGATAGGGTGAAGTTTCAGTTTAGAAAGCCCAAAGTTGACAGCTGTCGAAGTTATTCAATGTCATGCCACGTACAGAAAACGATAAAAATATTTTAGATCTATGGGATTTTTATTCACTACTGGCTGATCTGGCTCCTGGCTACCTCGCCAGGAAATTATAGGAACCTTATAGCGAAGTTCCACATTTTCACTCGGAATTATTTCTACACCGGACTATAAATACACTACCCGCAGCCTCGAAGATTTAGAGAAAACGATGAAGACGTTATAAAGAAAATTGTCGTTTAAATGATATCATTCGGGATTTGCGCTACAATCATAGCAGCGACGTGAAATATATACATACAGGTCAGAGGTGTGAGTTTTTCTAATATGGAGTCGGGCCGGCGGAAAGGTCTCAGCAGTGTTCTGTCTTCCTTGTCACTGCTCTGTGTTATTCTGGACCTTCAGCTGGACGGTAAGACAAGCCTGTGTAGTTTTTAGTTTTTTTTTAGCAATGTGCTAATGAATATCTTTGAAAATGAAATATGTAAATGAAACCAGAAATGAGTTGGTCTTTGGCAATTCCTAGACGTCAGCCGGTAAAAGTAACTGTCAGACGAGGTCTCAACCAGGTGCGGAATCATCATAGGTTGCTGAGTTGAGTGACGTTAGCTGTTAGCTGCATACTGCAGATATTTGCTTTGGCGTCCAAATAACCCATGAAATATATGGGATTCTTACATTTGGGGTGAATTGAAAATAGACCCATCATTTAATAGCATGTCCTGCTTCCTTCATTTAAGTCCGTTCACACAGTGTTATGTTTCAGGTGTCTTGGGGGCCACTCATGTGGAGATTGAGCAGCATTTGGAGATGGGTCGCAAACTGTTGGCTGCCGGTCAGCTGGCGGAGGCCCTGTCCCACTACCACTCTGCAGTGGGTAAGGTTACCAGGCTCAGATACCACCGCTTGACATCTTTAGGCCTAGATCTGTCTCTCTGCTTGTGTGTCCGTCTGTGATTGTGTGTGTGTGTGTGTGTGGATCTGTCTATTTTTTCTCTCCATTTCCCCTGGCAATTATCCTTTAGTCTCTCAAATAGACATCATGAATGATCATGAATGCATGTGGTCAAGTGGAAGTCAAAATCAAGTGTGTACTCACCCTTTGTACCCTATGACTTGTCTCAGAGGGGGACTCCAAAAACTACCTGACCTACTACAAGCGTGCAGCTGTGTTCCTGGCTATGGGGAAGTCCAAATCAGCCTTGCCAGACCTGACCAAAGCCATCCAGCTCAAACCAGACTTCCTGGCTGTGAGTGGACACCACCATCTTCAATAGCATAATTTCAGCTCCTATTAAAATGATAGGCATGACTGACAATGTCATGTGGTAATGTCACATGTTGAACTAGTCTTTCGCTCTCTCTCCACAACACCTCAATCTCTTGCCCCTCTCTTCTTCCATTCTCTCTTTCTCTATGGCTCTCTCTCCAACTGTCCAACTCTATTTTCTTCCTCTATTTCTATCTCTTCCCTCCTTCTTTATCTCTCCTTCACCAACACTCCTGCCTCCCCTGTCTATCCCTTCTGTTTCCAGGCCAGACTGCAAAGGGGGAATATTCTCCTGAAGCAGGGCAACACCCTGGAGGCCCGTGAGGACTTCCTGGCAGTGGTAAGTCCAGATGCACAGCTAATATACAGCTGTCAATGAAATGGTTACTATAGAATCTTCCGATGCCCTGCCACATTCTTCTTGTCTCCATCATTCTTTTGCTGCTGTAATGTGTAAAGGGATGATGTATTATGTGTATGTTCAAGCATGTCATGATTTCTATGGTGTGCCACAAAGTTTCTCCGGAAACTTTACCTCTCTAGTTGCTGTTTCTCATTTTTAGCTGCAGCGCTCACCTGACCAGGAGGAGGCTCGGGACCAGCTCATGAGAGCCAACGAGCTGGAGGAGCTTCAGGAGGAGGCCCACGCAGCCCACCATAGAGGGGACTACAGCAACACTATCACTGTGCTGGAACGGGTCATAGAGGTAAGGACTAGCTCCGCCACAGGGCTTTGTCTTAAAAATATGATGGGATACTGAACCTGTAATACTGAAATATCAGTTTTCAACACACAGAGGAGAATGCACATAATCGACCACTACCGTTCTCTCTCTAGCTCTCTCCCTGGGACCCTGAGTCACGGGAGCTCCGTGCGGAATGCTACATCCGTCTGGGCGATCCACGGAAGGCCATCCAGGACCTGACGCCCACCACTCGACTGCGGAATGACAACCGTGCAGCTTTCTTAAAACTCAGCACCCTGCACTATAGTCTAGGGGAACACCAAGAGTCACTCAGGTACTGAACTTATGTAGGCTTGCCATGGACAAGAGAAGTGAAGGTTAAATAAACAAACAAACCCATATTTACCTGACAAATGTATGTAAATTAAGAAGTTGAGAGCCTCAAAGCAAAAAGGTGGTTGACATGTTTGTTCCCTCTGTTTCTCTCCATATCCTTCTATCGCTTCCTTCTCCAGTCATGTCCGTGAGTGTCTGAAGCTAGACCAGGATGACAAGGAGTGTTTCTCCCACTACAAGCAGGTGAAAAAGCTCAGCAAACAGCTTGACTCGGCCGAGGAGCTCATTCAAGAGGAGAGGTGTGTGTGTGTTTACATTTCAGACGCTGTTTGTTTTTAGTCCTTGTGTGTTATACTGTTAGGTGGGTATCTCAGGTACAGTTTTTGTATATACTCTACTAGCACTGTGGCCGTATAATATATGCACTCTGGTCTATCCCCAAGATGTAAGATCTTGTTGAGCTAGCCGTGTACTAACTATGTTGATGATCAATGTCTCAGGTATCAGGAAGCCATTGACAAGTATGAGTCAGTGATGAGGACAGAATCTAAGGTTCCCTTCTACACCAACAAAGCAAAGGAGAGAATTTGCTTTTGCATGGTCAAGGTGGGTTCTATTACATGATGGACTTGTCTGTCAATGAATCTTGGCTTGCTTAGCATTTATTTGTTAGCATTTGAGATACAAATGCTAAATATATGCATCCCAAATCCTTTATTCAGAGATTATTTCTATGTGCTGTAGAAAAAGGAACTACACTGCTCCATTTCCACACAGAATGACCCATATTGAGACTAATCAATTGTACTCTCCCCCCAGAACAAAATGGCCCAGGAGGCAGTGGACGTGTGCTCCGAGGCCCACCAGAGAGACCCCCGCAACATCAACATCCTCAGAGACAGGGCTGAGGCTTACATCCTCAATCAGGACTATGAAAAAGGTATTCCCCGTTATGGTGTTACTACTGCAATATCCCTCAAAGTGATCATTGTAGCAACTAGTATTGTCATAAATCCATTTTGATCTCTTTCTGTACATCTCTCTATTTACTCTTGGCAGCGGTGGAGGACTACCAGGAGGCTAGGGAGTTTGATGGGGAGAACAATGAGATCAGGGAAGGTCTGGAGCGGGCCCAGAAAATGCTTAAACTCTCACGGAAGAGAGACTACTACAAGATCCTGGGTGTAAATAGGTACAGCCATCAAGAGGGTTGGAGGACGTATTTCGATGACTCAACATAAGACTGTCTAGTGTTTAAACAAGGCTTTAACTCACAAAATATATTTTTCCCCAGGAGTGCCAACAAACAGGAGATCACCAAGGCCTACAGGAAGCTGGCTCAACAGTGGCACCCTGACAACTTCCAGTCAGAGGCAGACAAGAAGGAAGCGGAGAAGAAGTTTATAGATATTGCCTCTGCTAAAGAGGTTCTCATTGACCCAGGTACTGTATACTGTATGCATCTGATAAACATAACTATTATTTTAATCCCTTTCACATGGTGGAAGAAATTTATATTTTTTTGTAATACTTAATACTATATTGATAACTGTCTTGTGGTTAATTCCCTCTCACACCCCCTTACAGAAATGCGTCAGAAGTTTGATGCGGGTGAGGACCCCCTAGACCCTGAGAGCCAGCAGGGTGGAGGAGGAGGCCAGGGGGGCCAGGGGTGGCCCTTCCACTTCAACCCCTTTGAATCTGGCGGCAACTACCACTTCAAGTTCCACTACAACTAGTGAGGATCAGACAAGAAACAAGGGGGATGGTGCAGGACAGGACTTAATGTTGGAAGACTTGGGGGGTCTATGATACCAATGGAGGAACTCTGGATGCACCCAGGGGTTGTACTTCAGCTTGGATGTGGGGGACCTTGCGGTCCTTTTCGTGAAACTATGGGGGAGGGGGACACTCAAAGGTGTGGAACTACTGCACCATGAGGGGTTGAGTTGTACAGAGAAAAAAACCCTTCTTCTTACCACAGATTCTACATGGAATTAAATGACAATGCTGGCTGTTGATTTGAAACATCCACATGGTCGAAGACGCAAGAATGAAGTCCTGCATTGTTGCGATGGCTGTGTTGAAGCTGTCATTGCAGCCTCCAGTACCCATGCTCTCTTCTTTGTGATGTCTGCTCTTACTTTTGCTTATTGTTTGTGCCATTTCCTTCCCCTCTGCTGAGTAGGGCTCCTTTTCCTTACTACGCACTTGTCTGCATTTTGTTCTGTTATGATTGTAACTCAGGTGCTCGACTGTTTCTGCATTCAGCAGCACTAAGACAACTATTTGTTGGCTATAATCAGAAACAGACTAACATCTAGGCTACTCTGATTATATTCAGTATGGTACAACGTTCAGCGCTTTTAGTTTCTGAGAAATATAATGTGTGTGTGTGTGTGTGTGTATATGTATTACTACTGTATGTACTCATTATATTTCTATCTGCAAAGTTCTGAACGTTGCTTCCTACAGAATCAAACACTCCTCAACTTTTGATGATTCACACCTTAGTGCACAACTAGGTGGGTACACAATCAAATGGGTTAGCGTGAAGCGTGTCTACATTTCTGAGGGAATCTGCATTGTGGATGATTTTCCTTTTTTTTCTATTCATTTTAAAACATGTTTTTAAAAACTTGCACTTTTTGTCCCTGTTTCTCTTTTAACAACCACTCCAAATGTTGTTCACTCCTGATGTGTTACTGAAAATGTGTGCCCCCTGCAGAGCTAGGCAAATCCCTAAAGGAGGATGATTTGAGTCAAATTAGTGGATGTTATCTACCACTACCACTAAGATGAACCATAAACTATAAAACAACATTTTTGACAAGTTGTCAGTATCATCCTTTATACTTAGAGGTGATTATTGACATAATACAATGAACATTTAGTCTCATGCTGAATTGAATTATGACTACAGTATAGCTGTAACTTAAAGTTTTGAATGTCACTGACTGTTCATCTGTGATCATTTTTAAAATGACATCCATGTATTAAATTAATTGCCTGGGATGGGCTTTTCTCTGGTATTTTCTCCTGTTTTTAGTTGCTATCTGAAATGCTAAAAAACTGTATTAAATATAAAAACAAACAACCCTAATCTGTGTGTGTATACTTTCTTTCAACTATATATTTGTTAGTACAATAGTAATGGCAGATCCCCACTAATTGTCTTTTTTAATGAGCAAATATGAGAATTTGGTAATCCTCGAGGAAGTCTGTGTATTCCCTCCTAGCTGGTTTCCAAGTGTTCTTGAAATATGGATGTTGCAGCGCCTTGCATAACCAGTAGGCTACTGTTATCACAACCGTTAACATCACTTTACATTAGGGTTGGGCCAATATTAGATATTATTGAATATCGTGATATCGCTCTTACTGTAGTCTGTAAACGTGCTTTAAACTCCAGATATATGCATAACTACATAAGTGGAGTATATTTGCCAGGCAAAGCACATCTAGCGGTGAAAACATGTATTTCTGTTTCACCAAATCAGACTATTTACAACACCAGCCATCATACACTCTATGCACTGCAGTTCAGTCATTTTTGCCACCCTGGCGTACCTCCACATACTGTAGCCATGAATGATATTATCGTATATCGTGACATTTTCTAAACTAATGTCATGAATAAGAACATTTGGATATCGCCCCACCCTATTTTACATTCCTCGTTATTGACAGACAGACACTCAAATTTAAAACTTTTAATCAGTACTCTGCATTTAAAAAAACAGTGATTTCACATTATACACGTATACAGTTGTATCTAGTTGAGTCAATGCCCTGCCTTACACAAACATCTTTTATAATCGGTATATCAACTTCAAACACACACACTGTAATGTCCCGTGGTTACTGGGTGTGCCTGATCAGTCCTCACAACATGGCTGACAGGTAAATCCATGGCACCAAAGAGCTGCATCATCTTGAGTTAAAGTGGCTGGGTCCACCACAAGTTTGTAGTCACCTCTGGGTTGAACCACTGGCCAGACTAGCCACTATGCTAGTGTTTCCAGCTTGGTTAGGTTGTTCAGTGGCTCGCCCCAAAACCCTGTGCATCTGCCAGGCTGTCTGACTCCACTTCGATGGAGACCACGTGATGACCAGGAATCATGGCCAACCCCAGCACTCTGGGCTCCCCCTGAGAGAATGAGTCTGATGCAGACAGAAAAGAAAATCGATAAGGACAGTGTAAATACTGTGACACATAACAGAATAGACATGTGGAGGCTGTAGTGGAGAGTGTAGTTTGTGCAGTATAATCAACACCATAAGACAGACAACATGTTAGCATTGTGTAACTGTAGTTACCTGTGGATTTAAGGAACTCCTGAGCAGACCCGAGGATGACATTGCAGTCTCTGTCTGTGCATAGGAACAGTCCCACCAGTGTCCGTCCATCGGTCATCCTGATCTTCATGTTCTTGTTCAGCAGGCTCTCCAACTTCTGTCGCGCTCGGGAGGAGGACGGCAGGTCGCCCTGCCCCTAAGAATTTGGGGAGAGGAAGGATAAGTAATATTGTCATCGCAAAAGATGAGGGACCATCATTGTAATCCTAGGTGCATCACAACAGTCTCAGGTGGCCTCCTCTCCTTCATAGTTCCCCTCTGTCAATGTCCTGTGACTTGGAGGGTTACGAAAGGAAGTCCCTTAGTGTTGAGTGATGCACCCCCTCTAGCCCAGAAACAATGACATTGCGTATCAATGTCACACACGATGATATTCATTCCTTATTTTCACAGATGAATGGGTTTGAACACACCGTATTGCTACTTATTCACTGATCGGAGGTTGAGCTAGCTAAGATAGCTAGCCAGAGGTGCTGATCCTTGAGTTTCTGCCCAAGAAACGTAGCTACACATGCCACAAAGGGTTTTTATTTACCAGCTTCACAACGTAGAATATGCATTACAGTCTTGAAATATAATATATCACCCATACATGCGTTGCTGGACCATTTTCCTCAATCATTGTTGCCATTCCACCCTCTCTTGATTTGTTTTCTTACGGAACTATTTCACCGTGACACCGACGGTCCTGCCGGAAATGTATTGGGGAACACGTTGCATTATGGATATTGTATTGTAGTATCAAAAGCATAGTGCAAATCCTAGGTACTCTCTTAGAGACAGTAGATTAGAGACAGTAGAAGTATTTTAGTAAAAAAGATATAATAAATAATATATATAGATATATTAAATTAAATCTTTATGAAAACGTGGTGCCAAAAAGGTGTCTTTTGTTCAGTTTACATTTTGTTTTCATTTTGTTTAGGTTCCATATGTATCAGAGCTGATCGAATCCTCTGATATGATTCAGAATTTCAGAAATTTAATACAGAGATATTTGGGGTGGGTGATGGTGTTATGAGCTTTTTAGTTGTGTGGACTGCAGCGCCCACTGATGGCTAGTGATGCAGCTGTCTAGACGACTCCTTGGTTACCACAGTAACGGAGCTCCAGCTGTTTGTGTACACTGGGGGCGCTCGACTGTTGATACAATGTAGCAAGTGAACTTGCAGAGTGAATACGATACGTTACTTTTTATATCTCTTACGGTTGAACGGTTGTTACATTGTGTTATTCAAAATAAGTGTAATATACTTGCCTAAGTAATCGAAATGCGTCGACCAAAGTATTTCACGCCAAACGAGGTGTCTTTCCACAACACACTTGGCGACTTGTGGGTGTCATACCTGGGCAAGGTATACGACTTAACACCATTGCTTAATGAATTTAAAGGTAAGTAGACATGTTCATTTAAATAGCCAAGACAATCCACTGGAGTTGATTAGCTGAAAAGTGTGTCCTCTCTTTTTTTTTCCAGGGGATGTACTTCTGAAACCCATTATTGAGTGTGCAGGAAAGGATATAACCCACTGGTTTGACCCAAAGACCAAAGATGTGAGTGAGAAGTGAATTCAACGACAATGGAAACATTCAACAAAAGTGCAACTCCAATGTTATTCTATGTTAGATATTGTTGAGGATTCCCCCATTCACATTTTCAGATCTTGACCCATATCGACCCATTATCTGGCTGTGTGAAGTACTACACCCCTAGGGGGCGTTTTGTGCATGTGCCCCCTCCCTGCCCTCGCACTGACTGGGCCAATGACTTTGGGCGACCCTGGTGGAGGGATACACGCTATGAGGTCGGACTGCTGTCTGCCAAGACTAGGTGGATTCGCATCATCAACACACTCACTTCTCAGGAGCAAGGGCTGGAGGTAATTCCATACTGATAAGATTATTTTTTTGAATGCATATCATACAGACACATCATTATAATGATATACAGATATGAATTGCAAAAATTATGCATTATTCTGCACATGGATTTACATTTACATTTATGGCATTTAGCAGACGCCTTTATCCAAAGCGACTTAGAACAAATACATTTGTTTAAGTAAGTGAATCATCTATCCAACAGTCATCATAAGACAAAGTAATCAATGCTCACACCAGGGGCCATTGGCAGTCATAATGCCAGAAGCCTTTTTTCTTTTCTTTTCTTTTTTATTAACAGAAGAGAACTTGTATAGGGGGGTAGTGAGGGTGAAGAGGTCTTTAGGAGGGACTGTTAAGATGTAGCCTGAAGCGATGGGTTTTCAATCTATGGCGGAAAATCGGTAGTGACTCTGCAGTCCTGATTGCATACATCATTACGTACCCACCATCATACATTTTCCTATCTTTTAGTACAGGCTATAATGTTTATACTACATCCAACATCTTATTTTCTGGATTCTTTATTAGAGAGCCTTATCTGTGCAGTTTATAATGTGTGTATCCATTGAACTGGCTCAGCTTCTCAAACAGCACATCACTGAGTTAAGCGCAGGTGCTGTGTCTCTGTCAGTGTCACTGCATAACATATGGGTTACCGCTCTGCACTCTAGGGAGGCTTTCCCCCCTTTCATCCTGTACATGAATCCCTCCCAAAGGGACACAAGGGGAAGTGAGTAGTACAGTAGTGCAGTGTGTCAAGCCCTATGGCATATGAGAGAACCCTGGCTGCTGGTTAAACTCCTTCTCCCTGAAGCCCAGACATGCACACACCCACACACACATACACTCTCTTTTCTCTGCAGCACAGTGGGAGATCAGTCTCTCCCGCCAACCGTCCCATCTGGCACCAGCAGCCTCCCCATGGCCAAAGGCTTAGTGGGTGCTACTCTCAGTTAGACACATACGCACACTTTCTCTCTCTCCCTCTCACTCACTCCTTCATACACAATATATCTCCTCCTTCCTTCCCCCCCCTGCCCCCCTGCATCCAGGAAGCCCAGCGAGAGTGGTTAACCCTAACCCACCCACATGTTGCCAAAGTTGTTCATAGTCCACACCCACAGAATGTGGGGGAGGAGTCAATGCACTGTAGATACACTTATTAGTAGCTACAGTTTATTGTTCTAAAACTGCTGAGGAATTCTATAGCCTACATCAGTAAGTACTGTTCTCCCCCTCCTCCCTTTGTCCAGGTGTGTTCTGAGGAGACCTTGAATGAGATTCTACAGCGCTACCTCCACTACAACTCCCATGCAGCTAGCTACACCTGGAAACACAGCTGTGTCAACCTGAACATGAGTAAGACCCTGAGTGAGAATGGCATTCCTGACGAGGATGAGGACTTCTACAGCGGTCGCATGGACCGTGATCTCTTCTCCCAGTCTATTTGCCTCTATTTCAATGATGACCTCACTGAACTTTGACCCCATGTTAATGTAATAGACAAATGATCCATATGAGCAGAGAATGTATTAAAATGTTGATGTTGAAAATATTTGCCCATTGTGGTGTATGCATTTGTCATGTAGGCTAATGATATTGTTATTACTATTGTATTGCAGAAAATCTGGGGGGTTGCCAGAGTGGAACTCGAAAGTGCAAACGTATGATCAATCTCTCTCAAACTGATTCCTTTTTTTCATCCCATCAAAAGCTTCTTGCATCTTTACAATGAATACATCATTTAATAAATTAATAACAGTCTGACATATAGGACATAAAATTATGTGGTTGCCATGGTAGTTGTTGATGTGATAGATGTGATAGGACTTCCTCTTAACAGCCCCTTTGTGAGTCTGTGGTGTGTTTCCTCTGCAGGAAACCAAATGTACAGTAACACTAGCACACAACTAGTGGTTGTGAAATGCTATGTTACCCATATAGCAGAAATCTATTTCTATCTCATGATTCACAATATGATTCACACTCACATTGGCTATTTGGTACAATGTGTTAAGGTGTAACCCTAAACCCTTTTGACAAAACTGTCTTGAAGAGAAACCAACCAGTTGAGCTGTGTGATCGAGGATTCATTCATGAAAGTGTGGAAGACACTAATAAATATTTGTATCAAATTCTGTCATCTTTGACAATGTTGCCCATGTTGAAAACCATTATTCAATCTCTATTGTTATGACAAAAAAGCTCAAGTTGAAATATATTACAGTTTGCATATTGCATTGTTTTTGATCCCAACCACAAGTGGTTAATTTTTAAGCAATACAATCTGATGTAAGTCTGGGCATGGCTGCGGCAGATTTTCCCAACCCCCCTCTCAAGCTCCCTCCCCAACACACACAACCCTCCTGCTCTAAAATAATTTCATACTGCGGTGGGGGCCTTTAAGAATATTAAGGTGGCCATATTTGATAGATTTGTGTCGCCCTCGGCACTGATTTTGCACTGCTTTGTTGCGTGTATTCTTGAAAGAAACAGTTACTAGGCAAGTCTGCTTCGTGACTGATCGAAGGAAAAAAACAAAGTAACAACTTACACGCAGTCATACACCCCTTTTTCTTGTAACAATGTGAGCGTTTTTAGGGAGGGAGGGGAGCGAGGAGAGAGAGAGAGAGTGAGAGAGAGAGTGAGAGAGAGATAGAGAGAGAGAAAAAAAGGAGGAGGAGGGGGGGCGTTCTGAAATAATATAGTCAGCCATTTTTTTTATGTAAGGGGATTTTTCTTATTGGGGGGGTTGTTAAAAAATAAATATAAGGGCGGCCATCTTTGTTTCTCTGCCTTGTAGTGTAAAATATTCCAAAACGCCCCCCACTTTTTTCTGTGTCGATTTGAATATTAAATAAATAGGCCTATCATAATTCGGGCGGAATACACTTTCTGATTTCGAAGACGGAGCCGATGACAGGAATATAATGTCCTCTCCTCTCCGGTCCTGTGAGGTAGACGAGGGCATGGTGGTTAATTCCGAGGGAGGAGATTTTGATGAAGAAGAGGACGACGGAGATCTAGACGAGAACGCAAGCGACATAAACTCGCCGGCGGCGCTTAGAGAAACTGCAACACTAGCCGCGCCAGGTAGGCTACAGTACAGACTGCGATAGACACGGGAGCGCGCATACAAAATAAAAACATATAGCCACATTACAGCAAATACATTTACAAGAACACCGTGGAGGCTACCACACATCTGAACTGTTGCAGCAAATATAATTAGTTGCGCTCCCGTTGCTCCATAGGATAACGTAGCTGACTTCGAATTCCAACTTTATACCAACTTAGTCCACTCTTTTCATTCTATCCCGCATACCATCCTCAGAGTTGATTTTTGTCTTGAAGTTTCTTTTCATTTGTAGCCAATGTAAGCCATGTTAAAAGATGTAAATGATTGATCTCAATATTGGTCGCATTGAAGGGTAAAGCTCACGACATCACTGGCATAAAACATGGACTATATCTTGATAATACCTTTAGAATACAATGATGCGCTCATTGCGCTGCTGAGGCGTGAGCGTCAGAAATCCGGATGATAGAGTGACAGACGGTAAATAAACTTGACCCTACCCACTGTCGCACTGACAGGGACGATTCAGGATAGGATCACTCATCCAGCGCTGGGACTTCAATTTCAGAATAGAACGTGTGTGGCTGCAGGGGTTTATGTTCTCACTTTCCGTTGTCATACCGTAGCCTATTCATTTACATGTAATTACACAATAAACATGGAGAGGCTCTGTTGACTATTGATATGGAGTTTCCGATGAGCTCGCGTCTACAAGGGTTCGATGGCCACACATTTTAATTGGAACAAAATTAAATAAATAGGTTGCCCACAACAATGGTCAATTTTTCAATCCAAAGTTTATTTTTGAGGGTATAAAGTTATGCCAAATTGTTGACACGATGAAATAATAATATATTTTACACACAAGTTATCATATAGCCTCAGCTATTGTATAACTGTGATGAAAGACATTTAACATGAAGATGTTTAATTGTCATACCATGATTTTTAGCGTCGCAGAAGTAGGCTACAGCAGAGTGGTATTGAACACTCCAGGCAGTATGTCATCTGTCTCAACAGACACGCGCACAATTCAATTAGCCTGACTCCCGCTATGCCCCCTAACCCGAGCGACCCCCGTCAGCAGTTGCTCTGGTGGTCGGGACCCAGGTGTGGGAATTAACGGTGGGAGGGAGTCGTTTCAGTTGTTACGTCGACTCGCTTGCGGCCTCAGAATCACCGAGCCCCTAGTGCGTATTGCTGCCGCCTCTGGCTGCACTCTGCAGCAGAATTGAAAAATATATGCGGAGACGTTTTTCTGGGCGCGCGCTGCCTGTTAACCAACAAAGACAGACAATACAATCGATCTAATTTATTATCAAGCAGGCTGCAATGGCGTGCGAAGGCCATCCTTTTTTATTTTATTTTGTTTCTATTTCCCTGCCCCAAGGCTGACATTTCTCTGGTGTCTCTAGCCTATTTTCTAGACAATGTTTATTTGCCCGGTGAAGTAAAATTTGATTGAACAGAGTAAATATAGAAAATGCCGTCGCATTGAAATGCATTTGTCACTTGTTTCATTGTTATTGTTTTTTGACCAAGCTGGTTGCATTTACCATTTGTGCATGGTATTGAATGAAAATATATGGGGGTCAAAGCTTTAAAAGCCCTAAAATCAGTTGTTGAAATATAGGCTATATTGTCACTGCCACAACATGTAGACTGTAGCCTACAATTTGCCTCATAGATCATTAAATGTATCTCCTAAATGTTCACTTTAAGCCATATCGTTTCGGTTCACTGAATGATATTCTCTTGTGGCACTTACTGGATAGCATTATATTCATAGACCAGTTGTTTTTGCTTTTCATTAAACCATTAACATTATCTGTCAAATCCACTTTGAGCAGTGGCTGGAACTAATTCAGCATGTGTCACAATTCATCCAAGGGCAAAGGTCGTGTAAGACATTATTCCCAACAATATGACACATATGGCATCAACAAGCACATCACAGCACATTGGTGTGAGGCTTTTGTTCTGCTTAATTGTATTCTGATGAGATTAGATGAATAATTCAAAGCCTTCAAAGGGATTATTGTCAATATGATTTAGTCACAACTCTGTTTTCTCTCACCCCCCACTCCTCACAGATGAAGAGGGGGAGGCATCGGAGAGAGACAGTTTAGGGAGGAAGAAACGAGGCCCCAAGAAGAAGAAGGAGACAAAGAAGAAGGAAAAGGAGGGAAAGCCCACCAAAGCAAAAAAGCGCAAAAAGATTGTAAGCTTGTCACACACCAAAACAATATTTTACTTGAAACATTTGTAGACTCTTTTCATTCTTTCATCTTGATGCCTGTGAAATTTTGCATTGTTTCTGCAATTCTTGTCTTCTCCCTTTCTTTTCTGCCCCCCCCCCTTCTCCTCTCTCCTTCTCAGGACAGTGATGTAGAGAGGGACTCAGAGAGAGACTATGGCGAGAACTCAGACAGTGCAGCCAGCGACCTCGGTGAGAAAAAGAAGAAGAAGAAACACAAGGAAAAGAAAGAGAAGAAAACCAAGAGAAAGAAAAAAGAAGATGGGGACAGCACCCAGGAGGAAACAACAAAGGTAACAATTAAACAATTAAAACATTATTGGCCACCCACTCTGATTGGTCCTTGTTCTTGCTCTCTAATTGGTCATTCCTTTCCAGCAGCCAATAGAGCAGAAGACGTCGGCCCAGCTGGCCCAGGACTGGGGTCTGGAGGATGTGGATCATACTTTCACTGACGAGGACTACCGCACACTCACCAACTACAAAGCCTTTAGCCAGTTCATGAGGTCAGATGTGGGCAATGGCAGACTGTATAAAGTGACATGCAGCTTACTGAGTCCTGCTCTCAGGGTTGACTCCTAGGATGAGCTACTGCTAGGACATACTGTATGTTGTTTGATAGCTCAGTACACATATTAGTATTGAGTAACTTCCTGTCCTCTTCCTCCTGTCAGACCCATGATCGCCAAGATGAACCCCAAGATCCCCATGTCTAAGATGATGACCATCCTGGGAGCCAAGTGGAGGGAGTTCAGCTCCAACAACCCATTCAAAGGTTGCGCGGCCGCCGTAGCAGCAGCTGCCGCTGCAGCAGCCATAGCCGTCGCCGAGCAGGTCTCCGCGGCATCCGCGGCATCCACGGCATCCGTGGCATCCGCCTCCCCAGAGCCACCCCCACAGCCACCACCACTCCGGAAAGCCAAGACCAAAGAGGGCAAAGGTCAGTGGAGGAGGAGGGTGCAGTGATGTGCATCATGTAGTGTAGCAGTAAGATCTAGGTCAATTCCTGAGTTGATTGAATTAAAATGGAATTGGCCCAAACTCAGAAGTGTCATCATTATTGCCTGAATCCTATCTTGATATGGGCACTTGACTAGGATCATTCCTCCTTCTCTCGGTTCCCCCAGGTCCTGGGTACAAGAAGCGTAGTAAGAGTCCTCGTGTGCCAGAGAAGAAGAAAACTTCTGTAAAGGCTAAGAAGATGGCCCCCATACGCATCAAACTGGGGGCCATAGGCAACAAGAGGAAGAAGAGCAGCTCAGTGAGTATCATGATGGTGTGTATATGGAAAGGGTGTGCTTTGTATGTATGTGGTAGTATGCAGGTATATTTTAGAGGGGAGAGATGTCTATCTGTCAGTCTGTCCCATTTATAACTCTCTTATTCTCTCCCCTCTCACTCTCCCATTCTCTCTCATTTCTCTCTCCCTCTCTCCCTCTTCGCTCTCTCTCCCTCTCGCTCCCAAGCAGAGTGAGGATGTGGATGAGGAGGACTCAGAGCAGGAGGACTCCAGTGTCCATAGCTCCTCTGTCCGCTCAGACAGCTCTGGACGGGTTAAGAAGAACAAGAGAGGACGCCCAACCAAGAAGAAGAAGAAAAGTAAAGGCAATGCCCCTAACACAGTGTATATTTTCGAGAGAACTATCAACAAACTATGAACTGCTACTCTGTTTAACTTGCTAGGGTTACGATTAGGGTTAGGTTTAGGTTAAGAGTGAGGGTTAGCATACTGTAGGGGTTAAGGTAAGGGTTGGGGCTAAAGAGTGAGGTTTCAGGTTAAGTTTAGGGTTAGGATAAGGGTTAAGGTTAGGGTTAGGGCTAGGGTTAGTTGAAATGTTGTTGACAGTTAGGGTTACAAACCATCTGTTTGGGACTATGTCAGCTCTCCTTTGCATTGCCACAATGTCTTTTCTTGACCCCCACCCCCCTCTCTCTCTCCCTCTCTCTCTCTGCCTCTGTCTCTGGCTTTGTCTCTCTCAGTGCTGGGGGAGGAGGAGGGGGATGGTTATGAGACGGACCACCAGGACTACTGTGAGGTGTGCCAACAGGGTGGGGAGATCATTCTGTGTGACACCTGTCCTCGGGCCTACCACCTGGTCTGCCTGGAGCCTGAGCTGGAGAAGGCCCCCGAGGGAAAATGGAGCTGCCCCCACTGCGTGAGTACAGTAATCCTCAAAGCTAGGATTGTAATGGTGGATACTGGGTTAGAACTTACACTTGCCTCTATGACCTGATGTTCGATTGGCTATCCATAGACAATGTCTGTTTCAGACATTAATTGGCAATTGCACATGCCACAACACTTTTTTCAGCAAATTTTAAAAACAACTATTGTTTCCAGGAGAAAGAGGGGATCCAGTGGGAAGCGAAGGATGAGGACTTTGAGGAGTTTGACGAGGAGTGTGATGATGGAGGAGGGGTAGAGGCTGGGGTTGGGGGTGCGGCATGGGTTGAGGAAGAGGAGGACGACCACATGGAGTTCTGCAGGGTGTGTAAGGATGGGGGGGAACTGTTATGCTGCGACACCTGCACGTCCTCCTACCACATCCACTGCCTCAACCCACCCCTCCCAGAGATACCCAATGGAGAGTGGCTGTGTCCACGCTGCACTGTAAGTTATCAACCTTTTGGTTCCTGTCTTGACACTCTAAACTAAAGTATTTGATCGGCATATTGGCAATAATCTATTCTATTCTGATAAAACCAAGCTCATACTTGCTTTAGACACATTTCTTTCATCATCTCTTCTCAGTGTCCTCCAATCAAAGGGAGGGTACAAAGGATCCTCCACTGGCAATGGGGCGAACCCCCGTCTCCTGTTCCTGTGCCCCCTGCCCCTGATGCCCGCCCAGATGCCCCACTGCCGCCACCCATGAAAGGACGGGCAGAGAGGGAGTTCTTTGCCAAGCTGGCAGGACAGTCCTACTGGCACTGCACCTGGATCACTGAACTACAGGTGAGAGAGGGAGGAGGAAGGAGAGAGGAATAGAAAAGGAGGAAAGCGAGAGAGTATAAGAGGGGATGGGAGTGTGGAAGAACGAGGGAGAAGGAAGGAGATGAAAAAGAGAGAGAAGATAACAACTGTTTCCAACTATGTAATACATTACAAACTGCTGTACGTAATATTCGGTTTAGAGTCTCAGAATGCATTGAACACTTACTACAAAACACTCTTTCCTTCATCTTTCTTTCTCTCCACTCCATCCTCTTCTCTCCATCCTGCCAGTTGGAGATTTTCCACTCAGTGATGTTCCGTAACTACCAGAGGAAGACTGACATGGACGAGCCCCCCAGTCTGGATTATGGTTCGGGGGGAGAGGAGGAGAGTACGAAGAGTGAGAAACGAAGGATGAAAGACCCCCAGTTCGCTGTCTTGGAGGAGAAATTCTACCGCTACGGCATCAAGCCTGAGTGGATGATGGTCCATCGCATCATCAACCACAGGTGTGTCTTTGTGTGTGTGTGTGTGTGTGTGTGTGTGTGTGTGTGTATGTATGTATGTGTGTGTGTGTGTGTGTTGTGTGTGTGTGTGTGTGTGTGTGTGTGTGTGTGTGTGTGTGTGTTTGTGTGTGCGCATTCATGCGTGCACATCAGTGTGAGTGCATATGTTTGTGTTGTGTGTGTATTCACATGTTCGTCTGTGTGTTTCCCAGTATGGATAAGAAGGGGAATTACCACTACCTGGTCAAGTGGAGGGACTTGACCTATGACCAGTGCACTTGGGAGAGAGATGACCTGGAGGTCCCAGAGTTTGGCAATCACAAGGCCAGCTACTGGAGACACAGGTACTGATAGAAGTGCAAACTCTGTTTCAGTGCAATATAGTTTTCCAGTTCAATATTCTCTTTTTAATTGCATTAGATAATTGCATGTTTCGGTGTAGTGCACGCTGTCATGGCAGTCCTAAGCCGTTGAATTTATCAGCAGTTGGCTGTATCTTTAATTTCCTTTCATTGATGGCTTGATTGTTTTACAGGGATGAGGTGATGAAGGAGGATCAAGACAAGCCGAGGAGGATGAGGAGCGTGAGGAAAGAAGAGAGTGACGAGAGCCCCTGCTCTCCTGTCAACGATGTGAGTTCTCATTGACTCACTCTGTCATGCTGTTATTTTTTCTTTTATTCCAATACGAAAAGTCTATTTAAATTAAGGCTTTGAAAAAGTAACTTAAAGAATGCCTTGGTAGTTTTTGCAACAGTTATATCTCAACTGGAATTTTCTATGGGCGACAGAGTTCATCATTGGTCTGTAACGTCATGGTCAGTATTCAATAGGTCTACATCAGTGTCTCTGCTCTTAATGGTACCAGTCCCTGTCATTCAACTCACTATTGTCTGCCCGCTCTTTCTCTCTCTCTTCTTCCTCACACCACAACGGCTCCTCCTTTTTTTTTCCACATTTCCCCATGCAGCCAACAATAAAGTATGAAGAGCAACCAGAGTTTGTGACTGTGACGGGCGGCACGCTGCACCTCTACCAGCTGGAGGGGCTCAACTGGCTGCGTTTCTCCTGGGCACAGGGTACAGACACTATCCTGGCAGATGAGATGGGCCTGGGCAAGACCATCCAGACCATTGTCTTCCTCTACTCCCTCTTCAAAGAGGTAGGGCTCAGGGACTATATCTATAAATGGAGTATAATTGTCATTAAAAAGATTTTGGATCGACGAGGTCACCTTAATACCGAGGTATTTAAATCCTGTTGGTGTTCAAAGAAAGGGGCATAGTGTGTGTAGTCTATCTGACAGAGTTGTATTCAAAAGATATGTACATGATTTGTGAAAGTTTATTAAGATGGTAAACATTTTCAGATGTCAGTAATATCAAGAATGTGTGGAATAGAGTCTAGGATGACTACGATGACTTCTGGAATGACGTAGGGGCTCTCAAATTGTCCTTATATATTGTACTTGGACTACGTGTAACTTATGATGCTCTGCTCCTTTGGTCTTTCCTCTCCCTGCAGGGCCACACCAGAGGTCCATTCCTAGTCAGTGCCCCTCTCTCCACCATCATCAACTGGGAGAGGGAGTTTGAGATGTGGGCACCGGACTTCTACGTGATCACCTACACTGGGGACAAGGACAGCAGGGCCACTATCAGAGAGAACGAGTTCACCTTCGATGACACCGCCATTAAAGGAGGAAAGAAGACCTTCAAACTCCGGGTGAGGAGTAGAAGAAAGAGAGGGAGAAGAGGAAGGGAAGGGGATCGGAGGGAGGAGAAAAAAGGGAAGGAGGATGAGGAAAGGAGAGGGGAGGAGGTCATGTTGCTATTATGATTATTAGGAAATAATCTATCTTTCTCACCCCCCCCCCCTTTTTCTCTTTTTCTAACATTCAGAGAGAAGCAACTATAAAGTTCCATGTTCTGCTGACCTCTTATGAGTTGGTCACCATTGACCAGACTTCCCTCAAGTCTATAGATTGGGCCTGCCTTGTGGTGGACGAGGCCCATCGTCTCAAGAACAACCAGTCCAAGGTAGGCTAGCTCTGACTGACTCTAGCTCTGACTGTTAATGTGTGTGTGTGTGTGTGTGTGTGTGTGTGTGTGTGTGTGTGTGTGTGCGTGTGCGTGTGCGTGCGTGCGTGCGTGCGTTTGTGTGTTTGTGTGTGTGTGTGAGAGAGAGAAAGAGAGAGTATGAGAGTGAAAGAAGAGGTGTGGGAGAGAGAATGTACATTTAAAGCCTGTTTTCTCTCCAATTTCAGTTCTTCAGACGTCTGAATGACTATAAGATCGACCACAAGCTGCTGCTTACAGGGACGCCCCTACAAAACAACCTGGAGGAGCTGTTTCACCTGCTCAACTTCCTCACTCCCAACCGCTTCAAGTAGGGGCAACACCACACACACACACACACACACACACACACACACACACACACACACACACACACACACACACACACACACACACTGTACCTGTACTGTACCTGCTGTCCTCTCTTATACTGCTTTCCCCCATCTTTACCTCCCTGCCTCCCCCTCCCTCCCTCCCTCCCTCCCTCCCTCCCTCCCCCTCTTCTACCCAGTAATCTGGAGGGGTTTCTGGAGGAGTTTGCAGACATCTCTAAAGAGGACCAGATCAAGAAGCTCCATGATTTGCTGGGACCACACATGCTGAGGAGGCTCAAGGCTGACGTCTTTAAGAACATGCCGTCTAAGACAGAGCTGATCGTGCGAGTGGAGCTCAGCCCCATGCAGAAGTACGGATATACTATAGTAGGATAGGCAGGGAGATGGGGTGGAGGAGGAGAGGAGAGGTGGTAGAGGGGATGAAAAAATGGTTCATTGGGTCAGAGGGAATAGAGGATAGATGATAGAGAGACGAGATGAGAAGTTAGTTGGAGAAAGAGAGTAGATGCAATAACAGTAATCAAATCTCTAAAGTATTCCATGTAACCCACTGTGGGCAGGCTCCAAGGAGTCCCAATAGAAATCCCACTAACATCATTTAATTCTCCATCTGTGTGTTTGAGCAGGAAATACTACAAGCTGATTCTGACGCGGAACTTTGAGGCTCTGAACACCAAAGGAGGTGGAAACCAGGTGTCCCTGCTGAATATCATGATGGACCTGAAGAAGTGCTGCAACCACCCCTACCTCTTCCCTGTGGCCTCCATGGTAAGACTCAATCAATCAATCAAGCAATGAAATGTATTTGTATAGCACTTTTTACAAAGTGCTTTACAACATGAACAATACAAACAATATAAACAATAAATACAATAGGGTGATGAGACTGATGAGGGGGAATATCAAATGTAATAATGTATCTAATCTCGTTCCCAGACTTTTCCACCAAATAATGTTCAGAATGTCTGGTGGACCAACGCATCAAACTTGGCCATTGTTTACCCAATACAAAGATCAGGAACGCATAGCCATTGGCTTTAATTCGCATCAATCATCTCCCACAGCACTTCCCCCAGTGCTTGCACACAACATGTTTCTGATTCGTAACCACGCTTTTGAACCATTGGTTATTCTAGGCTTATGCACTGTGCGCAGTAGTCTGGGGACAAGGTTATTATGGGTCAGTGATATCAAAGGCAATGGTAATTGAAAATGATATCTAATTTTCTAATGTTTCTATGTAATGACCTCTCCTTGAATCACCCCTGGATGGGCGTATAATGACATCTCCTGGGGAGCTCAGGGAGTAGATACATATATTGTTGCATTTTAGCATAGTGTAAAATATTATTTTGTGAGAAACAATTGTTGTGTTGATATTCCTTAAAAAAACATACAAACAAAAAAATGTCCAACATCATGTTAACATTTGAGTGGAGGGTTGAATAGTTGTTGAAGCACTATATCACTGTAATGTGTTTGTCAAACTTGACCACTAGCCCTGTACTTTGTTTACAATGTGATGCAGGAGGCTCCCAAGACAAGCAGTGGTGCGTACGAGGGGGTGGGCCTCACTAAGGCTTCTGGAAAACTGTTTCTGATGCAGAAGATGCTGAGGAAACTGAAAGACCAGGGCCACCGTGTACTGGTCTTCTCACAGGTACACAAACACACACACACACACACACACACACACACACACACACACACACACACCAAAAGTGGGGGTATACGACTAGGTAGTAGACTACACCACTGAAAGAATTACTTTCAGAACCAATGAAATGACCAAATGCAGGTTGGAGCGTTGACACCAGAATAAAACTTGGACAAAAGAAACCAAGACACGGGACTTCAATCATAGACAATTTATTATGCTAGCAGAAAAGGGGAGGGGAATTAAAAAGAGTCTCTTAAGTTAAAAGGTCAAATCTATAAATCCAGTGCTGTTTGGGTGGAAGTCAAAGCCCACCGTTGTCTGTTCCTGTCAGTCTAGTCAGTAGTCTCGTTATCGGGATCGTAAACCATGCGTCAATTCTCAGATGCAACTCATGACAGCATTCCCAGTCAACGCAGCAGTGGTGCAGCTTGAGGGAATATCAGCAGACACAGGAAATCGGACTCACGGCTTGGCTCAGGGTCTCAGACTTAAGCAGAGACACCCGTAACAGACAGCAATTCACATTGCATGTGAGGGGTATATATATGGATTAAAGGGAGAGAAGGAGAGCCGGAAAGATTAACTACCACCGTACATACATGTGCGTAATTGTAATTATCACTCAGCCAAAGTGCGCTATGCACTCTATGTGTTGTGCCCAAACACTGCAAGCATTAGGTGCCAAAACCACACCTGTGTATAATTCATTTACTGCAATCCCATGAAGGTGAGATCGTTGCACATCTATGTAAAAAGGTGAACCCACAGGTTTGCACTACCCTGTTAAACATAAACACACACACACACACAGAATCCCATATACTCTTCTTTTTTATCCCTTCCACAATGGTCTCTCTACCTCTATCTCTGGCTGTAGATGACTAAGATGTTGGACCTGCTGGAGGACTTCCTGGATTTTGAGGGTTATAAGTATGAGAGGATAGATGGAGGCATCACAGGAGCTCTGAGACAGGAGGCCATTGACAGATTCAATGGTGAGACACTCATATACTGTGGGTTAATATCTGTATTTAATCTGTTACCCTGCTGCCTTCTGCTAAAAGCATTGATGAATTAAATCCCCCCTCCCTCTCTCTCTCTCTCTCTCTCTCTCTCTCTTAGCCCCTGGTGCGTGCCAGTTCTGTTTCCTGCTGTCTACCAGGGCAGGGGGTTTGGGTATAAACCTGGCCACAGCAGACACTGTCATTATTTTCGACTCTGACTGGAACCCCCACAATGACATTCAGGTAATGTAGACTGTCTGTGCACCTGGGTGCTCCTCATTCTGTAGCCCACAGTTTCAGAACACTCCTTCAGTCAAACTGCTTCGTCTTCTCTCTCCCACTCTGTCCCCTCTGTATCTCATATTTTATTGTCTCTCTGTCTCACCTGTCTGTCCCTCAAAGTCTTTAATTCTGTCTCCCCCCTCCCCCTCCAGGCGTTCAGTCGTGCCCACCGTATAGGACAGGCCAACAAGGTGATGATCTACCGCTTCGTGACCCGAGCGTCCGTGGAGGAGCGGATCACCCAGGTGGCCAAGAGGAAGATGATGCTGACCCATCTGGTGGTGCGGCCTGGTCTGGGCTCCAAAGCCGGCTCCATGTCCAAACAGGAGCTGGACGACATCCTCAAGTTTGGCACAGAGGAACTGTTCAAGGATGAGATGGAATGTGAGGCAGAGGGGTTGGGGTTATGGGTTAGGGTTACATTTAGGGGTAGGGTTAAGAGAGGTTAATGGGATAAAACTGGAAATGCTGTGGTTTTTGGGGGGGTTTTAGTTGAAGAATTAGCTATTTTGACAGTTTAGGTACTATAATCATTGCCCTAGGCTTACTTTGCAATGTCCTCTCTCACCATGTGTCCTCTCTGTCCCCTCTCCTCTACGGTGTCCAGCTGGGGACAACAGGGACGATGAGGGCAGTGTGATCCACTATGACAGTGTGGCCATCGAGAGGCTGCTGGACAGAAGCCAGGACGCCACAGATGACTCTGACATGCAGAACATGAACGAGTACCTCAGCTCCTTTAAAGTAGCCCGCTACATGGTTCGGGAGGAGGACAAGGTGAGAGAGAGAGAGAGACAGAGAGAGAGAGATGGAGGGAGGGAGGGAGGGAGGGAGGGAGGGAGGGAGGGAGTAAAGGAGAAGGATATAATGATGAAAGAGAGGACAGGACAATGGCAGAGAGAGAAAAAGAAGAATGGGTAGAGAAACTGTGAAAAATGATAGTACATGTCTACCCAAAATGTTTTATGCATGAACAAGTTTAAAAGCTTTATTGTCCATTCAGTGTAAAATGGAATTGTATCTATTTCTGTGAGTGAATGATATGATACATCTACTGTATGTACCTATGTGTCTGGGCAGATTGAGGAGATAGAACGTGAGATTATTAAGCAGGAGGAGAATGTGGACCCAGAGTATTGGGAGAAGCTGTTGAGACATCACTACGAGCAGCAACAGGAGGATCTGGCCAGCAAACTGGGCAAAGGCAAGAGGAACCGCAAACCTGTAAACTACAACGATGCAGCACAGGAGGATCAAGGTACGTACAGTATAGAAAGCTTCATATAGAACAGGCTTAACACCAATTGTGCGTTGACGGATGGATATTTGTCATATTTGACATGCGTCACTTCAGTGTACTGTGGATATAGTTTCTTTTTCACTGTTACAATATCATTATTCTGCTACTCAATCGACTCAATCGGCCCTATATAGCTTAATCAGCTGATGTGTTGCTTCTTGACAATGTTCTCCTGCATACTGTAGTATATTAGATAGTAAAGAGATAAAACGTGTGGTATGTTTCAGGCATAGCTAACTTAGCTACAGCAGTAGAACAGTGTAGCAGAGTGGCCTAGCCTATTGACGGTACACCATGTGCTGCCTGTTTCAGAGTGGCATGCTGATATTTCAGATAACCAATCCGAGTATTCAGTGGGCTCCGAGGAGGAGGATGAGGACTTTGACGAGCGGCCAGAAGGTAGGCGGTGAATAAATACATTATCAAAATATACAGTATAAGAATAGACTGGTTTTGGTTTTCTATTCAAATTAACTCTCAATTGACATGAAGGACAGGCTACTGAACTATGTCTGCTTCATGTATAGCATAGACTTAGTTTGCTGCTCACATGACATACAGTTATATATCTTTATCTGTCTTTCCTTCTCCTCCTCCCACCAGGACGTAGACAGTCCCGCCGTCAGATGAGGAATGAGAAGGACAAGCCACTGCCCCCCCTGTTGGCCAGAGTGGGAGGAAACATTGAGGTTTGAACTTCCCATGTTCTCCTCTTGTAGTTGAAATAGCTGTTGTGGTTTAAAACACACAAATGAAGCATAGTGGAATAGTCTAATAAGATCCCAGTACAGCATCCATTCAATGTGAACATTTCCATCTTGCTCATCTTTCGGGACCTTGTGTAGGTGCTGGGCTTTAATACACGTCAGAGGAAGGCCTTCCTGAATGCAGTGATGAGGTGGGGCATGCCCGCCCAGGATGCCTTCTCCTGCCAATGGCTTGTCAGAGACCTGAGGGGCAAGAGTGAGAAGGAGTTCAAGTAAGTCAGGCCCACAGCCGCTTATTAGAATGGGCAGAATACACACTCAAGTATTCAAGACTATATACTCCCACTTTCCCACTTTCTCTCTCACACTCAACACACCTTCTCTCTCTCCATCCCTCTCTTTTCCCCTTTCCCCTCCTCCACTTCAGGGCATATGTGTCTCTGTTCATGCGCCATCTGTGTGAGCCTGTGGCCGACGGCGCAGAGACGTTCGCTGACGGCGTGCCGAGGGAGGGCCTGTGCCGGCAGCCTGTCCTCACCCGCATCGGGGTCATGTCCCTGGTCAAGAAAAAGGTCAGAAGATAGAATAGAATAGAATGATGCAATGGTTGAAAGAAATATGGCCAAAAGCCCAACCAGCAATTTTCATCAATACAGCCTGGTTACCTGTGTCTTTCTGTTTTCACCAACTTGTGGATGTCCTGCAAGAAGTATTATTGGCCAGGCAACAATGTAGTGTTGTTGATTGCAGATACAGTCATGTACTCAGTCTACATGAATGGTGTTGGGACACTAAAGTGTGGGCCCGTTTTGACCCATGTAGAGAAACACTTGTTTAATGTTCCACCATGTTCTCAGATCCAGGAGTTTGAGCACATCAACGGGCGCTGGAGTCTGCCTGAGCTGAAGCCTGAGGTCAGTGTTGACTCCAAGTCCTCTCAAGCCTCCTCCCCTGCCATCAAGACAGCTACACCCACCCCTGAGCCCAGCTGCAACACCACACCCTGCACTTCCAAACCAGGTGGGCCCATATGGGAACACAGATGCTCACAACTTACTGTATCCAGCAGAGGGCAGTCCAAGTCTGACTGAGTATCTAGTAGTGTGTGTGTGTGTGTGTGTGTGTGTGTGTGTGTGTGTGTGTGTGTGTGTGTGTGTGTGTGTGTGTTACTAGATAAATAACCACTCAACCTCGTATCTATCTTCATGTGTAGCCACCCCTACTCCCTCTGACAAACTGGAAAAGAATGGAAAAGATGGTGAGAAGGAGGTAGAGACCCCATCTGAGCAGGAGAAAGAGAGAGAGAAGGAGAAGGATGATGGGAAGGAGGTAGAAAGCAGCAAGAGTGTAGACCCCGATGAGGTGAGAGAATTAATGAGAGTGATGCATGACATATATTTCCCAGATTAATTGAATCATGCATGCACATCCTGCATGTGTCCTCAACATTGACATGCATAATAAATACTGAAACAGAACAGTACCATGGATGTATAGATGAAAATAATAGTCTTGGAACTTTATCTGACAATATGGTGCCCATTCAAATTCTAGATCTCAAATAGTAATATGCCAAAAACGGTATATTCATAACTCTGGATAATACCTGCTGTTGTCATATTTACCATCGCTGGACCCCAAGTTTTGTGCTCTTTGTCCCCAGCCTCCAGCCACTGCAAAAGAAGTAACGAAAGATGTGTCTCCCAGTAAAAAGGAAGACAATGAAGAGAGCGGAAAGGAAGAGACGGAAAAGAAAGAAACGCCAGACACCCAACCAGCCCCAGCGGTGGAGAAGAAAGTAGAGGAGGAGAGAACAGAGGAGAAGACCCCTGGAGAAATGATAAAACAAGGGTCAGAGGTTAAAGATGAGAAAGCAGGTAACAGTCACACCTGGGGATGCATCTCAATAGTCTACGGTGGCTTCCTCACCTGTCCAGCTCTAACACATCAGTACAGGTGAAGTAGAGATGAGGAGGATGTCAGGAGAACCCAAGGAGGAATCTGATTGGAGCCCTACCCCTATCACTCAAAGCAATTGATTGCTGTGCCTTTCTTTGCAGAGGGGGAGAAGGTGAAGGAGGAGAAGGAGAAGAGCGAGGAAGCCCCAGCCCCCACGGAAACCACAGACCGCAAGGAAAAGACAGAGAGCCAACCCTCTGACATGAAGAAAGGTGGGTTGTCATGACATCATCCTACAATTCTGGTCCTCAGGGGTTGCAGTGTATTCTGGGTTTTGTCTTTGCATTGGTCTTATGCACTCTGAACAATCAATGGTGAATTAAAGGAAGTCAGCAGGACTGACCTGATTTCCAGATCTCTACTGCATCTGTCACACAGTGATTTACCCATAGAGAAGCAGTCATAACAGTAATCTTCCATGGCATCAGCTGATCTGAAGGGGCTTTTGTCTTTCTTGGTCACAGAGGAAGTCAAAGGTGAAAAGGACGCTGGAAAAGATTCTAAATGGCCGAAGGAGGACGTTGCCAAGGGCAACAGCAAACCCCCCACCGAGCGCCCACGCTTCATGTTCAACATTGCTGACGGGGGCTTCACAGGTACCTTGTTCACATGATCCCTGTGCATTCTGTCCCTCTTCGTTAGGTTTCTATATTTATATTACCACTTCTACCACCTCATCTTCCACACATACAGTAGTTTGTCTGAAACCTTTCTCTCACCAAAACCTCATCTTTTAGCCTTCTCCCCTTCCCTCCTTGGTCTCTTACACACACTGTAACAAAATACACTTTAAATACCCAGTAGCCGTGAATGCATACTCAGAATCAAGGGTAGTTTTAGCGTTAACACTACATTGTTATGATGTTGCCTACAGAGCTGCACACGCTGTGGCAAAATGAAGAGAGAGCAGCCATCTCCTCGGGGAAGATGAATGAGATCTGGCATCGGCGGCACGACTTCTGGCTGCTGGCGGGAATCGTGCTGTATCCTTGACACCGGTTGCCACGGAGACAGTCTTACTATGTTTATTTATCTATCTGCTGCAGCAGTTTCATGTGATAAGTCAACAAATCGGCCAAAGGGCCTTGGTATAGCACTGCTAGACTGTATCTGTAGAAATCTCACATTGAGTACACAGCATGTAATATAAGACATTTTATTTGTTCTATTTCTATTGTTGTAACTGAAAGTGTGTTGAGCGGAGTAGGTTGCCCCTAACCACTGATACAGAGTCAGATAGTTTTAAGTCCCTGTAGTGATTCAAGTTAGGATTTGGGGCAGAGTAACCTGATGTTAGATCTACAGAGACTACTACATGAAGAGTTGTTTGACCCTTGACCCCTGTCAGTCATGGGTACGCACGGTGGCAGGACATCCAGAATGACCCTCAGTTTGCCATCGTCAACGAGCCGTTCAAGTCTCAGGCCAACAAGGGCAACTTCCTGGAGATGAAGAACAAGTTCCTCGCCCGACGCTTCAAGGTGTAACAACACATGACAGAACATGGCATAACATAATGCAACATGATATTGAATTATAGAATTTGATATTTTATAACATCATGTCAAATCATCATAGTATTGATTTACAGTACAACACAATATTATAACATGCTTTAGTACAAGGTCATGAAAACACATGTAACATTGAAACATAACAACATTAAAAAAACATTAAAAAATAACACAGCACAAACATCGTACAATATACTGTAAGGCATTGAAATATATAGGCTTAGAAGGTTATATGAAAGTGGTCATAAGACCCGATGAAACCCAGATATTGGGTTTACAGATCCAGGTTGGTATTGCTGACCGGTGCTTTTGTGAAATTCTGCTCATCCTGTTTTTGAAAGCCTCACATGTTTCATACCCTGACCTCAACATCCTCATTCTCTCTCCCTCTTTCTCTTGAGTATAATTTAACTGTAGCTCTGATCATTGCTGGCCAAAGCAACATTCTGTAAATATTTTCCCTCAAATCTCCCCAAACATGTTATTTGTCCAGAGGCCATTGCATCCCCTTTCTGTTCCCACCACATTCCTCCCTCCCTCTCCCTCTCTCTCCTCACCTCATTCTCACCTATCACCTAGCTACCTCTCCCATTTTCAGTCTCTCTCCATCTCGTTCTCAACTACGATCCCTCCCTAAACTACATCTAATCTCCACCCCACTCCCTCTCAATAACAATGAATGAGGCTTGTATAGCTTGTATTGGCATTAAATACATGTATTGATATTGTCAAGAAGGGGTATTGCCAAGATATAGATACAGTACATATTGCCAAGAAGAGGAGTGCTAGAATATGATAGATGAATGAACTATTTGTGTCTGTCTCTCTGCTCTCTCTCTCAGTTGTTGGAGCAGGCTCTGGTCATAGAGGAGCAGTTGCGGAGGGCGGCGTACCTGAATATGACCCAGGACCCCTCTCACCCTGCTATGGCCCTCAACGCCCGCTTCGCTGAGGTGGAGTGTCTGGCTGAGTCACACCAACACCTCAGCAAGGAGTCACTAGCTGGAAACAAACCTGCCAATGCAGTACTGCACAAGGGTGAGGAGGAGTTAAGTGTGTTTGTGTGTGTGTGTGTGTGTGTGTGTGTGTGTGTGTGTGTGTGTGTGTGTCTGTGTGTGTGTGTGTGTGTGTGTGTGTGTGTGTGCGTGTGTGTGTGTGTGTGTGTGTGTGTGTGTGTGTGTGTGTGTGTGTGTGTGTGTGTGTGTGTGTGTGTGTGTGTGTGTCTTTGCTTGTGTATCAAAGAGAACATGAATGAAGGAAAGAGAGAGGGGGAGAAAGAGAGAGGCACTGCTATTCTTCTTTTAAACATTCTTTGAACTGAGTCTGTCCAGCAGGCCTCACAGAGGCTCTGCCAGAACTTAATATTTCACAATATCATCAAGATGCAGTTACAACCCCAGTTAACAAACTTGTTTGTTAGTTCAAAATATTTTCGTCCCCCGATGGCTGTGGAGTATGTTTGTGTTCATTTGAAAAGACAACAACATTTGTACTTTTTAGGTTTATCTGGTTCTTGTATTTCAGTGCATTATTAAAATATTCTGAATGTTGAAACCCTATTATGTCATGCTCACAAGGAACTGATCCCATTTAAAGTTGAGATGCTCCTCTCCATTCTTCCCTCTTCAAAGACCTGTCACCCCAGTGTCACTGCATAAAACACATTAGGAACATTAGCATGGAGTCTGAAGAGATGCATCTCTTCTTTTGAATGCCACTGTAAACAGAGAAAGAAAGCAAGTCCACTTTTCAGTCACAACCGATAGCAGGGATTTTGGTAATGGTTACTAGTCTTTTTCCCACAGTAGGTTTATGAATCTGGTGAGCAAGACTATAATGACTGACAGCTGGTTGTAATTGCAGTGCTGAACCAGCTGGAGGAGCTGCTGAGCGACATGAAGGCTGATGTGACGCGGCTCCCCGCCACGCTGTCCCGGGTCCCGCCCATCGCCGCCCGCCTGCAGATGTCAGAGAGGAGCATCCTCAGCAGGTTGGCCAGCAAGGGCACTGAGATGCACACACCCCCAGTGAGTACACACACACACACACACACACACACACACACACACACACACACACACACACACACACACACACATAGTACTCACATGCATGTGTCACTGGTGCAGGGCTACCTCATTACAAATCACATCTGCAACACATACACATACACCCACACACACCCTATACACACACACACACACACACACACACACACACAAAATTAATTACTAAAAGTCACTCTCAACTCAAACATCAACAGCTCACTCTCCAGTCATTTATAATCATAGTCTGCAAATTCTTAGAGTCCCTTCTCTCCCTGCAGCCTATCCCACCGGGACCCTACGCCACGCCTCAGAACTTTGGTTCCCCATTCACCCCCACTCCCCTGGGAGCCTTGCCCCTGGGAGTGGCCAACTATAGCCAGATGCCTCCTGGATCCTTCATATCAGGTCAGTGGTCAGACTTGACGCCTGTTCACACAGAAGGGCTTTCCAAAACAACTGATGAAGGATTCACTGTCCATATCAACCTCAGTGGCTTTTGTCAGACACAATATGATCTATTATTAGTTTAGATTAGATTAGATTAGATACAACTTCATTGTGGATGGACATTTCTCTTTGTCATCACCAGCCACATAAAACAGTCACATAAAACATACACATCATCATCATCATTTGTCACCATACACAACAAACAGTATGATCTTGTTGGTTGTGTTGACGGTTCTGGCCAGCTTGCTCTTGCTCTGGTACAGTGAGGTCACTATACCAGATTGTCAAGTTGAATGTTAGGATGCTGTGTAACTATTGTAGACCTTCTTTTTTTATTACATTTTTGTCACTGCATATAGTCATCTAATCACTAGTAATCCTTCACCAGTGCAGCTTTGGAAATAGGTTTGTGTATGTGTGAGTTGTGAATTCTGGTCACGACAATCTGAAATAGCAGTTGGCAAATAGACAGTTAAAGCTGGAATGCCTGTATGTACCGTATCGAGAGTATGACTGTAAGATATTTGTGTTGTTCTATACACCTTATAAGGCACTATTAAGAATCAAGAGAACTGACTTCAGGCTTTGGCAGCATGGACTGGTGGGTCAAACAATCTCATTTTTTGTTTGTATTCGAAGATATGTAGCGTCTTTATATGGTCATTTGTAGTAAGGAAATACAATGTGCAGCTGTGGCAATATTGTGTGAGTTATATAATGTGAAAAATAAATAATGTTGCCTCTAAGAAATGAATCATTTGCTTTCTGACAACCTCAAGAGATTTTTTAAGAAAAGTTATGTTCCACCCTCATCTATCATGGTTTGATCCTGGAGGAGTTTAGATCAGAGAGATCGTCTTTATCAAAGTTTCTGTTGTTGTTGTTGTTGTTGTTTTTGTTGTTGTTGCTGTTGTTGATGACAGATTGCCACCTGAAATAAACGAGTTCACAGCTAGTCGGAGAGTCTGCTTTAAGACTATATTTAGTTGTTTTATCTCTACACTAAGAACCTACAAACTGCTCTCCGCCAATTCTAACAAAGTCTGCCAGAATACTGCATGGTTAGAAAAAATAAAGTGTCTGTATTATTGCAGTGTCTGTATGTATTCTGGAAAAGTACCAAAAAGCTTGGAAAAATATTTTCAGTTGTTTATTTAGCCTTTTTAACGTTTATTGCAGCATTCTTAACTCATTAACGTAGGGTTTTTAATTAAAATATTTCTACTCTCGACAAATGTTTTTGGCTGGGTGTGTGACCTCTCTGGTCTGCAGTATTTGGTAGCACACTGCCAGTTTGTAGATTTATTTTCTCTTAATTAGTTTGGTAAGAGCAGATGTTCACCAGCTACACATTGACTCAGAGTGTGTGTGTTTGTCTTCCGAGATGTTTTGATAACAGAGAGATCTCGTAAAACTCAATATTCCCTACTGGTATTACAAACCCCATGTGCAGTCTGTTGCCTGCCCTCAGCTTTGTACAACTTGATTTATGTAATTGTACACTGAAACATCTGTCAAAGACATAGTATTTTGGGAGATGTGCTTTTTCTGAAAATGTCATTACAGTGCATTCGTACCTCGCAATGCCAAGATGCACTTTGATTCAGCCCAGGGACATTGTACGAAGGTATTTTAAGAGGGCAAAACCACACAGAACTTGCTTGTGTAAACTTCTTGTCTTGACTTGTGAACTAGCTGAGTCCTTCTGCTGCTGGTGTTCAGATATAGTCCTTCACGGCTCCTGTTCCCTGTGGGTGTAGGGTCTGACTGTACAGTGCAGAGCTCAACGCAGTCTGAACATAGTCTGGACGCGCTGAACTCTGGCAGACTATAAATGTAAATGGGGCCCCGTTTGTGGTCTTGATTGGGGTTACTGTGGTGGTGACCCCTTTTTAGAGTGAGTCAAGAGAGAGAGAGAGAGAGAGAGAGAGAGAGAGAGAGAGAGAGAGAGCAGCACTGTAAATGAAAACAGCAAAATACTCAGATTTTGTGACCTCATAACCTCTACTGTGCTCCCCTGAGGCAGTCTGGTCATCTCACCCCAGCTCTGAGTACACACAGCCAGCTCAAAATAATCTCCACTAAGACTTGTGTCTACCCTGTTTCTCTGTCTTTTTCACCATTTAACTGAATTTGACAAACTTCAAGCAAAATGTTGAGATCACATCCCTGAAATCATGAAATTGTGAAAATAAAACAACAGACTGCCAAAGTCCCAAATGCTTGCCCTCTGCGAAGTGTAACGGTTTTGCAGCAGTTATCATTATTTTCATGACACCTCAAGGAAGCTTGCCCTCACTAGAGCACCCTAGAAGAATAACTAGATGGAGTGTTGAGGGCCAGAGTGTTGTCTCTGCTACTGCGCACGTGACTGTGGCGCGCCCCTCTCCCTCCCCCAGTCTCCACTACAGTCTGCCGCTTGTCTGCCCCCACAGAAGCCGGCACCTGCCTGAAGACCAAGGAGCACGACATCATGCAGCGGCAACGTGTGGTGGACCTCTGGAAGGATGGAAAGTCGGAGGGGTCCATCGGGCAGGAGCTGAGGATGCCTAAGTCCACCGTGCACAGCATCATCGTCAAGTACCGCCTCAGCAACACAGTGGAGAACCTGCCCCGAAATGGACGACCCAAGAAGCCCTGAGGAGAGAAAGAGAGAGAGGGGGAGAGGGAGATATATGGAGCCTTAAAGGAGGATAGAGGAGGCGGCACTTTGAAGTAAAACATGGACAAATGGATAGTAAGAGAGAGGGAGGTAGAGAGATGGAACCCAAAGGGAGGAGAGAGGAGGAAGCTTTCCTCTGAAATTAAATGTTAACAATGGATATTGAGAGACTGGGAGAGAGCGAGATGACCTGTCTGGCCTAAAAAACAAAACACTTTTGAGCACAGAGGGAGGTAGACAGAGAGGACTACTGAAAGAGGCCAAAACCTGACTTCTAAGGGAGAAACTTTGGCTGGGCAAAAAAGGGACTGAGAGAGAGAGAGTATGTTAATCTAATCAAAGGTGAAGGGATTCAAAAATGTAGGTATGAAGAAGGCTGAAGAAATAAAAATGCAAAGAAAGGGTGGAATTTGTCCTTTTACTCCCTCCTTCACCTCGTCAAATGATTCTCTGACCATTTTTTCTCCCTTCTCCCATTCTGCTCCAAGAGATTTCCCACCGGAATAATTTTTTATCTGTCCGCTGAGTGAACTAGCCTGTCCCCACGCTCCGACCCCCTACTCCTTCATTCCTCCACAATCCTTCCAGTCCCCCACTCCTCATCCCCCTCTACTCTCATGCACACTCTCAACAGCACTCCCGACCTCATACACATACTGTAGACTAACCTGTTAAGACTGTTCTCTCTACCCCCTCTGTTCAATACAAGAAGCCCAGATCCAAATGCAAGCCGAAGTGGACACTCCTGGATTTTCTCAATTCAATCAAAAAGGAAAAAAAGAGATTTCTATGTATAACATACTCTTTTTCCTGGACTCTCACCCCTGGCATTCCAAAACCCAACCAAGCGTAAAGGAACACAGATGTAGAGACAGAAACTGCATCCTGTTTTTTTTTATGTTGTAGTTGTCATAATGTACCAATCAACATAAGCGCTGAGAAGATAAAGACCAATGAGAAAAGCTGGTGTAGAGACATGTACTGTGTACTGTATTTTTAAAACATACTTACTGTAGCACCTTTCTGTGGGGTCACTTTAACCTAATGGATGTAAGAAGGAAAGTGAGGCAATAGGGGGTCTGCAATGAGGATGAAGTGTTGTATTATGTAGTGTGTGAATGAATTAGATGGCATTTCCTGTTCCTCAAATTACAAAGCGAGGCTTGACTTGTCGGCTGAAATTCCACAATGGAGTGGCAGCACAAACAGATCAGACTGGATCTGGTAAAGGGAAAGTGAGACAGTACAGGACATGCCTGCACAAAACATACACACACACACACACACACACACACACACACACACACACACACAAATGCTTTGGCATACACACATACTGCTCACACATATATGTGCGCACGGGCAAACACACATAATATGCACAGTACACACACACACACACACACACACATACACAACACACACATACACACACACACACACATACGCACACACTGCATGCACATGATACACACACAAAAACACCATCACGCACATCTGTGACAGGATGATGGCTTAGAAGTACTTAGTTATGTGTCTTCCTGAAGTGCAGCTCTTGAACTAAATGGATACCTCCTGGCTAACTCCAAGCTCTATGTTGCTGCCAGGTCAGCTCGTCTCCTCGTCGTGCTCATTCCTCTCTGAGGAAATGATAGATTACACCAGAGCAGTGGCTGTTTAGACAAGCAGGCTCACAGAAGCACACTGTAACTGCCGGCACAGCCACAGAGCATTCTCGCCTGGCCTAGAACAGCTGCTGAAACACTGCTGCTTACACAGGTAGAGGAGAAGGAACAAGGGATTAGGAGAGAGGAATGAGAGGGAAAGGGGGGGAGAGAGGGAGGAGGAGGAGTGAAGAGGTGAAAGTGCTGGATGAATGCACAAGGTTATTGTGGAGTCATGGTGAGATATGCATGGATGGGTTTGGAGAGTGAAATATGTGATAACGAGACATCAAAGGAGGTGAGCTGTTACCTTGTTGTAACACAAGTGGCCCATTAAATTACAGTCTGTTATCTTTCTCTCCTTCTCTCTCTCACTCTCTCTTATATACCCCTCTCTTCTTATCTCTCTTTCTGCCTCTCATTCTCTCTTTTTCTTCTCCCCTTTCTCTTTCTCTCTTTCTCCAGCTTTTGAGCTTTATTTGTGTAGCTTGTTATCAGATTTGGTCTCACACACATATTCAATAAGTAGGCTCTCTCCCTCCCCTGTAGTGGCCTCCACTGGCGAGGTGCCATAACGGTCTCCGCTGCTTGGCTGTACATACAGCTGCTGCTACAGCAGTAATCACCATCACACACACACACACACACACACACACACACACACACACACACACACACACACACACACACTTTATACACTACCCTATTGGGGCTTTGATCTAGACTGTGGTGCCTCCCCAGGGCTAGAGGCCTCGCTACTCTAGCAGACAGGATCTGCCTGTGATAGAACACCACCTCCTGATTCCATTTGGCTGTGAGCAGGGAGCTATGTTGGACTGCTGTTAGTTAAGAATGATAACATTAAAACCTTACGGAAAATACATCCCTCCTATGCAGACCAATGGATAGCAGTGTGTAGTTACTGTAGTCTTCTCACTACTGTAAGGTGTGGTTGAGGAGAGATTATAGTAGCAGCAATAGATACAGCAGCGTGCTGTGTATACCTCAGTTTACAGATGTTAATGTGTTCCTACAGTACATTTACTACAGCAGTTTACTGTTGGGATTTCTCTACTGTAGACTTAATGACTTATCTGTAATGATCTACTTGGCAAGATGTACACTTTGTACCATTCGTCTGTGTGTGTGTGTGTGTGTGTGTGTGTGTGTGTGTGTGTGTGTGTGTGTGTGTGTGTGTGTGTATGCGTGCGTGCGTGCATGTGTGTGTGTGCATGTACTGTACGTGTGTGTCAGTTTGCGAACCCTGTATGCCAGCCGCCCATCCTCAAGTGGACCCCTGTTAAACATATAAAAGACATTAAGGCATTATAGGTTTTGTATTATCATTATTATTATTATTATTATTATTATTATTATTATTATTATTATTGTTAACATGACAGTACTATTATTAGTATTATTGTTAACATGATAGTACATGAGATTCTGAATTGTTGAATGTATATGCACTCAATAAAGAGGTTGTCAGAATGCTTGGTAGCCAATGGTTTATTGGATTGCTTATTCAAGTGCAGTATGTGAACATTGTCCTGTCTCTTTTCCCACTTTCTCACATACAGTACCTGTTGCTTACAGTTCAGGCTAATGATTCTAAGAGTAATAGAGTGTGAAATTGCAATCACTTTTGCGGAGGAGAGTGCTGGATTCAGGACAAGATACCTTTAACCTCTGTTAAACATGGAATGTAGAAGTTTGAAGTCAACGAGAGGACTTGCAACGAAATCTGGGTTTCAGAGTATGTGTGGGTCTGAATGTTTCTTTGTATGTACTGTATGCAGGGTGTGTGTTGTTAGGAATTCAAAGTCTGTTGGGAATTCTTGGATTCAGGTGTGATGTGTGGAGTCAGGAGATGAGACTGGACTACCAATGTCTTCCAATAATTTAATACAATGCGAGAGATACAGCATACAGCAAAGTCGGATGGATCCCTGAGGAGCCAAAGGCAGTTCCTCAGTATTAAGCTAAACTACAAGCAGTGGAAAAGTTCCAGAGGCAGCAAATCTAATGACCTTAGTCAGGCCCCCATCTTGCTCTCTGTCTTATCATATGGGCAGCAGGTACCTACCCCAAGGTTAAGGTGTTTACCATGCATGAGTATGGGAATGGCACCAGCAGCTTGGCCTAAGACAAAACAAATCCTTCTGTGGACATAGAGACGAGGGCCTGATCGAGCGGCTCATAACTGATCTGACAACTGTAATACTAATGCATCATATAATTTATTAACCAGTATCACTATTCCCATCAGGGTACTGTATATCTTTTCACCTGGTGTATGTTTCTTTGTTTCTGTGTGTCTGTGCTCTGGTGTGTGTGTGCTCATGTTTGTGTTCTCCCCCTCTGCAGTGCTGAACGGGCCTCCCATGTCAGTGAAGAAGGAGAGGGAGGCAGAGCTTCTCCTGAGCAGGAGGGAGCAGTGCAGCGGAGAGGTCATCTGTATTGACGACTGAACTACCCTCTCCCAAACCTCTCCCACACACATACACATCCTGTACACACACACTCTCACACCCAGAGAACCACACACACACACACACACACACACACACACACACACTCACCCCCACACGCACACACACACACACGCACCCCCACATGCATACTGTCTATGTTTATAAGGGCCAGTTACATATTATTATTACTAAGACAGAAAGATTATAGGGAATTGATCCTGAAGCTCCTTTATGTAGCTTTCTAGTTAGATATGTCAGTAAAGAAGAAGTTAAATAAATTGGGAACTGATTTTCAATTCAAATGAAAAATTCCATGAGAAATATTAAAATATCTCTGTGACAGTAGGGTACACAGTATCTGCAAACTTCCGCTTTGGAAATAATACTGGATGCAAATACAAATGCAAACACACATGTACTTCACCAACAAACCATGAATATTGTGTTAAAACCCCAACTAACAGGCACACTGAATTAACATTTACTAATGTCTTTCTGGCAAAGGGTCTACAATACTTATTGTAGATGCAGCAGACACACACATTATAACACACACATACACACCACAGTATCCACAAACTGTCCTCTCAGATACACTCCCTGTGAATATGCACACACACACACACACACACACACAATCACAAGTGGTCCATGCTGTCACATACCTTCTCCTACTCAGTCTCTTCGTGTCTGCCTCAAACCAATACTCCTCACAAGCAGCCTGCTCATAAAAGTCTCCGCTCTTAGTGAAGTTCTGAAATCTAGAACCTCTCTATCCTCATACCTACCACTCACAGAACCTCAGCCCAGACACCTACAGTAGAACCCACAACTTCTACAGAAACTCTCTTAATAACTCCAGTGACAGGAAGCTGCATGATTTAACATGTGAACCATTTCTCCCTTCACGCTACACCTGCAATCCATCCTTTGAAGCATGCTTATCACGATATGCTGTCTCGTGGAAGGAAAGATCTTGTGTTATCAAGCTGTGCCTACAGTATTTTCAGTGCTGTTTTCTCTATGGGGCTCGTTGAACCATTCACCCCATTCGAGCATGTCAGGTATTATAGGACTGTGGAGGTTCTGAATGTGGCAGAAGCTCTAGTCTCATTTCCCCTTTAAGTTGACCTGATTGTTCAAGTAAGAATAACATCACATTTGTTGGTCTGAATGAGGTGGCAGGTATCCCAGTGTATGTTTTCATCGGTCACAGGGCACAGTGCAAAGCTTTGTGGTTTTGGAACGGGATGGGAAGTCCAGTGCTGGTTCAGACAAGGCCTGAAAATGATGAGATGGTTAATTTTAGTACCCCTATGAATGTTCATAACCTTTCATAAGCAACTCATAGTGTTATAAATACACCTGGACTACTCTGACCCACCCTCCTGTCTCCTGCCCCCCTCTACCCCCTTCTGTATGGCTCTCCCTTCCTGCTCTTCTCCTCCTCTCAATCAGTCCTTTACCCTGTTTAATTTTTTCGAGTTTCTACTTCTTTCTATGAATTCTGTGATATTCTTTGCATATTTAAACTTAGCTCATTCGTGTACTCTTGTGTTTTTACTCTTGTCACTGCGACTATGATCATTATTGTTGTCGTTGGCGTTGCTGTTGTCTTTGCTGTTACTATTGAAAAGAGCTTCTACCAAATGAAAAATTGAGATAATGAATATTTGTGTGTTCGGTGCACAATGCATCTCTATATAAGACCTCTTATAATCACAAGAGAAAGCAAACGAAGAGGTTGAGCTAACTTCGGAAATAACATATACTACATCTTTCTTGCTTACATTCTAGATTTGGAGCTTGCAAATAACATACATATATTATAGACCACATATGTAACCCTAAATGCATTAAGAGAGACTAAATGATGACTAAATGTATTATCTAACACCAGTAAAAGTACATTCATTATTCTCTGGAAACTCAGAGGTTGTTAGTAGAATTGAGTACATTTTATATACTGTATGAACAAGTACGCCTTAAACAGCTGATAAGTCATAAGTCAGAATTAATCAGATGTCAACCCTGAAAATGCTAGTTGAAATAGTCCACTTGTAGTTAGGCTTGGACTTTCTTTCAAATAATTAGAGTAGAAAAGTTAATTTATTTCCCTAATCCCTGGATATTCTACACTGGTGCTCCAAGTGAAGAGTCTGAATACATTTCACTGATAACGTTTCATAGGACATATTTTGCAACCCCTTAACTAAATGTTCTGTCAAATGAAGCACTTCTCTTTTCTTTTGTTCTATTTTTTAGATTTTGTGTTTGTTTTTATTTCTCTGTATGTTGTGTCACTGTGTATGTTGTGATCAAGCGATGAGTGGCAGTGAAACATGTCAATAATGATACATCTCGTCTCTTTTATTCTTGGTTTTTGTTTGTAATAAAATCAAGTTAAATGAAAACACAAATGCGTGGATACTTGAATAAGAACAGAACAATATTCAAATCAAAGTCCATAGATGGGTGATGTCAACCCTTGCAGCATCATCAGCCAAATGTATACATTCACTGACTCAGTGATCATGGGACTGCATTGAGATCATCATCCTGTCTCTGTATAGGTGTGTGGGTAACGGTGTGGGGTAGTACTGTGAGATGGTGACGCACATCAGTAGTGTCCTGTAGTCCTCCCTGCATTACACACTTACACACAGACCTTGGATACCCGCAGTGCCATGAATCACAGGTGACGACAATCAAATACATGGAGTGAGTCATGATGATTAAAGAGCTGCTGAACCTTGGTTAACTCATTCTATTCAGCAATACAGTGATGTGATCAAGGGAAACATGGTTTAGAATAGGGAAGTAAGAATTACACACATCATTTTGCAAACACACACAATTTCTCCTCAGTTCCCTTCAACTTTGCCATATTTGTTTGGCTTTGTTAGGGAAAGACCACTTTGTGCAAAATATGTTTTTTTAAGATGGCAGTAAACTTTGACATTTAAAAAACTGGGGTGTTTGCAAGAAGGGAGTGTTTTTCCTCAAAGATTTTCAGCTATTTGGGTTCAGATTCAGGAAGTGAGAGTTGGGAGCTGTGTCTGGTGTGTGTGTGTGTGTGTGTATTGAGAGGTCCTTCTGAAAGGGAAATATGAGGTGCAAAGGGGGGAGTGCGGTAGATACAAAGGGGAAGTGGAGAACGTTTCGGAAATCAAACAGGAAAAACTGTGTGTCTACATTGCAATACCACATTTTCCTTCGTGATCTCATGACGAAGAATTTGAGTTTGAGTTGTTTTGAGCTGAAAACCAGGATAACACGACATTTACTGTGGTAAAGTGCTGAAAAGAAACCAATGTGGTCCCACACAGACTAACAAGAGTAGGAGTATAAACAAGAGTAGGAGTGATAAACCACCTGCTAGAAATAATCTGTTAGTATAGTTTTCAAAAATATTTCTGAAAAATTGCATATTAGGGTTGTTATGGCATGTTGCTGGGAATGAATGAGTAATGGGTATTGTAATTAAAAAAATATAAAATTAATTTCATTCAACTATGCCATTTCTTCTCAAGATCTCTATTTTCACCTTTTGTACATCATTGTTCTGAAAATCATGTAACATACTGCAATGTGATACTACAGTAGTACTGAATACCTGTGTCTGAAACTGATATTACAGGCTATGTTAGTGTTCACTGGACAAAACAGGTTGAGATGCAGAGACTATACAATTATGTTGGTATGGAGGAGCATTATGAAGAAAAGGTGCTGTACATCCAAGTCCACTATTAGGCTGCTAAAACATACGTAAGGATTACAATTTAAGATTCAGGGCTTATGTAATGTACAAAGCATTCATAGCACTTCAGAAAATCGAGCTCATCTACCACAAGTAGTCTGCCATCTATCCTCAGGGATTCACCATGGGTCGGTTCTCTGGTCTCTTCTGGCCAAGTCCCATTTACTGAGAAGTCAGGTATCGCTGCTTATTCTGTTCTTTCCAACAGAGCACTCATCAACTGATCCAGGGATATACTCTAGAGAACATTCCAAAAACATTTTCCATGACAGAAGTAGGGCTTTTTGTCTAGTCTAGAAGTGCATGTAGTATCCATTTAAAGTCTTCCTCACAATGTCTGTCTTTAAAAAGAATACATATTGTATCTGTCACTAATACAATCCACTATTAATCCTGTAATTCATACGATGATCCAGATATTTCACAACAAAAACAAATCAGGCCATTAAGGCATCTCATTGATATAGGTTGTAGTAAGGCAAAATGCTTCCATTGAATGGTCCCCCCCTCGACTGTATCTCCATCACTCGCCAGCTCAGTTGACCTTGAAGAGGCTGAAGTAGTGTTTGCCTGCAGTGTGGAGGCCGTGAGCGGGGCCAGTGATGGCCTGGAGCTCTGCCCCCTTGTCAAGCCGCAGCAGGCCAGACACCTGGCAGGGTTGGATGTGGAACAGGTGGGGACCTGCAGCCGGGGTGGTCCCGTAGCCCTCCATGCACTGCAGCCTCTGCTGACGCTGGCTCTTCGTCACTGCTACATCCAGTTTCACGTACGGAGACTGGTTCTCATTGAACAACACCTGGCACGGATGGAGAGAAAGAGAGAGAGAGAGAAACAGAGAGAGAGAATATGGAAAGGTAAAGAGAGAGAGGGTGGTAGGGAAGAAGAGAGAAAATGGAAGGAGGAAAGAAGGGATGATGAAAGTGGCAGAGTAGGAAAAGGATTGCAAAGAGAGAGAAAGACAGCGAAAGAGATACAGTATAAGGAGCAGTCTGTTATTCAACAAGTGTTGCAACTGGAATCTCTTAGTCTTTGTTGTTTAAGGAGGCTGATGACTACAACTCCCAGACGCTCACCTGACAGTACAGGAAGTAGACTCCGGCTTTCTCCACTGTGAATGTGCCTGCCTCTGTGTTGTACCTCACAGCCTTGCTCATATTCAAAACCTCCTCTTTCCATCCCTTTATCACACCATCCAATCCCACTGCAAGACACACACACACACACACACACACACACACACACACACACAACTGTTACACACATATATAAACGGTCAAGTCAATATAATAACATGAGAGGAGCATTGAAAGCCAGCACAAAATCCAAAATTGTCAACGTCATCATCCATTTTCATAGGGCTCACCTTTCTCATACGTTTCTTTGGTTACTAGTGGAAAGAGAGAGGGAGAAGGACAATTAAGATTTTATAACTGCAATCTAATAGGGGGTGCATGATTGAAACCACTTAAACAGATGCTACATTATAACACAAGGAGAATCTGTCAACTCACTTACTCTCAAAATGAGAAGCCACTTTTTTTCCATTTCCAATCTTCCCTTTTCCAGTTCCCCCTTGCAAAGGGAAGGAAGAGAGAATACAAGTTAAAGTGACAGAGAAAAATTCAGAGGCTTTCTATCCAAGTGAAGATAATGTCATTGGTCACAGCTGTATCGCGGCAGCCATCGTGTATTAATTTGTGGTCGTTTAGCCTCCACCTTTTTTAATGGTTATAACAGATGGAGAAGGATTTCCTTTCTCGTGCTACAATATCTTTCCGTTTACTCTTGTTTTCAGTGAGTGAGTGTACTTTTCTGTTCTCCTTATTTCCAGTGCCAGCTGGTTCCAGTCAACTAAAAAATACTGAATATGAGTGAGAGAGAGAGAGAGAGAGAGAGAGAGAGAGAGAGAGAGAGAAGAGAGGTGGGGGGAGAGAGAAAGAGAGAGCGAGAGAGAGAGAGAAAGAGAGAGAGACAGAGACGAACGACAGAGAGGAGTTGTAAAGACAGTCAAGAGCAACAACCATGGCCACCGTTCAAATAAATACGATAAATAAAATACATCTCGAAAAAAATGGGGGAGGAAGAATGAGTGGCCCCGTTGTTCTCCTGTGGTTTGTTTTAGCTCCAGTATCTAGCCAAGAGGGAATGATTGCAGACCCTGATACTGCCACAATACTGTCTGTATATGCACTGTGAGATCAGATATGTTCCAGAATAGAGAAACACACACTGGGGGGCCTCAGTGGAAAATTGTGCCCCTGCTAAAATGACTAGCAGGTGGGTGACCCCATAGAGTGAAGATTTGCTATGGGTGAGCCTTCAGCCTTCAGAGCAGGAAAGGGGTATCATTTTGTTAAGGAGACTGTCAGTCAAAACTGAACTAAGATATCTCATAACCTACTAGGATTTCAGGGTTATGGTTAGGGTTTCAGAAAATGAATAATGTGGTTCATTAGGTATGTGCATCTTCATACTTGGACAGACAGAGCATACTTTGTGATGCATCTAGCTTCTGAACAGACACTTGTCCACTCTTGACAAACCTACTCTTTGTAAAAAAGTTACATTTGAACCCAGTTCACTGTTGGTCACAGGTTGCATAAATCACTAATGACGTGTGTACAGCCTATAATCCAATGACTAGTAATCAAAAATGACCCTACCACTTCACAACAAATCATAGCTGTGTTAGGCTTGTCAAGAATAAAATCACTTTTGGTCCCTAAAGCGTGCGATTTGTGCTAACTCCTCATGCCAGCGGGTTTTCTGGGTTCGAGTCTGTCCAGTGCAGACCTGTAATTTCTGAATCAGTCATCCAGCTGCCTACTGTTTCCTGTGTCAACTTTTAGCAGCGGGTGCCCACGTCCACGGGACCTAACCAGCCTGCCATGTGGGCCAAGATTCCCCTGTTTACGTTAAATGTTGCTCTAAAAGAACACACACACATACACTCTCAGTACCATCTCTCTTCACTCTTTGGCCCGCCAGCAACTCTCTTTTCTCGAGAATGAGTTGGACGATGGCCTTCCGCTGAGTATTCACCTGTGGCATGAGAAAGCGAGAGAGATAGAGATAGAAAGAAGGAGAGAAAGAGAGGGAATGATATTGTCAAATGAAGACAGTCAAGTTTATTGTGGCAAAGTTCATTATGGTGTTTTAATTGGCTTATGTAGCAAATTTACAGACAGAAGATTTCAACCAACCACATAAACAAACATTCCAGTATCTGGCTCCTGCTGCAATGTTAGGCTTATAATAGGTCAACCACTTCCTCCTAAACTGGTTGCAACACCTAATGCATGTTTTTAGTGCCTCACATTCCTGAAATTTCTTAACTCCCCTGCTGAGAGCAGAGAAGGAAAGAAATGTTGAATTCTGTCAAGCCAGCAAACTTTCTCCACCTTCAGCTGGGGCCTACTATACCTATATGCCAAAGGGGGCCTATTGTTTGAAATGGGGGGAGGGGGGGGGGGGTAGTTTTCAACATATGGCTACTGTGAAGTTAGAGACGTTAGGGTTAGTTTGATAGACTGAGCAATTGTGTTTGAGAGTTATACTGTATTTAGTGGGATCGACTGCCCATGTTGGCAAAGGACATAATCAAGCCGCTGGGACTGTCACACGTAATGCTCTATGTGTCAAATTATGTGTATAATAATGCATATGGTCTGCATCTCAGATTTATTTTGAATTATGAAACCAACTTTAAATCCAAGGCATGGTGCGTCCATTATTACAATGCCATTTGAAACCATTACGTAGAATTCCTTTGTCATGCATATTTGTTTCTGTCTGATAGCCTAATATACATGTTGCAAATCGCTTAACCACAATTAGACTAATGTTTTACGCAGCTCAATGCTTCAGTACAAAGTCAGTTGGCTATACTGTGCGCTCAAGCCAAGAAATCAAGGGTTTCCAGTAAATTGGGCTAAAATTGGAGCACAACTGGCAGTAGAGCGATTAAACTTGGCAGGAGACAGGACGCAAAATAAGCAATAACTCTCTGGCTTGAGCGCACTTATTGGTAAGCAATAAAACTGCAGACCATAGAACACCAGCCGAGAGGCGGCCGCTATTTGTGTACAATGTAACCACAGGGCTGTGGAGTGAGAGAGGGGAATGCGGCTTTGCATTTCTCCATAGTCCCCCACGAGGATTCCCGTTACCACAGACACAAAGTTGCATAACACACTTCGATCACTTCAAAGATTATAGTTATTGTTAAAATACAATAGCGGGTATATTCATGCATGCATTGAAAGTGCGCTGGTAAATAATTTACATAGAACGACTACTCACCTGCTCTAGTCGTTCTTGGAGAGTTTTAAAGGACTGGGACAGGTCCCGTGTTTGTCGCCAAGTCCACGCCGTAAACAGCGCGCTGCAGGCGGCGAGCGATAGCGCTACCACGGCCATAGATGCCCAGACAAATCGAAGTTTGCGCACTCTTCTCCTCTGCAGAATTCGATGCATGATCATGCACATTGCCCGGTTACCATCGCAGACTTACCGAAATTCGCATTTTCATTTAATTCCAACGACTCATGTTGCAGGACATTTCTATCCAAATGCACCTATTCTCTGCAGGCGCGCAAGTGTGGATATCAATAGCCTGATTTGTAAAACTTTAGTTCATATGCTAGGAGAAAGAATAGCATGGTTTTCAAGGTTATCGAGCTTGAATACAGCAACTAATTAGCTAATATGTTTGCCTATGACAATGCATTAAAGAGTTCCATTCTTTAGACTGTCGGGTTTGCAGGTCATATCCAAATGCGCAAAATTGAAAAATATGCAGGGTGCAAAGATGAGGCTTGCAACAACGATTGCATCCTTCTTCCACTTGATTCGTTGAGTCAACTTCCTTGTCTTTTGCTTTGTAGCTTGCTGGGGGTCATATCTGGAATAGACCACGTATTATCATGAACCCTCGCATCAGCCCTTTGGAAATTTTCATGTGGGACACGCAATTCTTCAGCTAGCGCACAATTTGCATGCACGCTAAAACAAAAAACAATGTGCAATAAAGCGTGAGACGCACTAAACTTGCTCCATGAAAACTTTTACTGAAAGATGGGACTGCACTCTCGATGTCGAAGGACTGACTAGTTCCAGACGTGGCCACAAGGTGGCACTGGTGTATAGGGTTAGATAAGGTGCTATCCGTAGGCAGCGCTTGACCTGCATCATTCATTTACAGCCTTCAATGATGTGTCAGGGCTAAACATTAATTGTTCCTAGGGCCACGGAAGTAGGGTGAGAGAACTGACATAATGTAAGCAGAGACATCGTGGTGGTTATTCTCACAAATATTGACAATACTTTATATGTAATAATATGTAAAATATGCCCTTAATAAGACACCTCTAAAGCAAGTATGCATTGCCCCTTTGAACAGCTGCAGTTGAGTCATGGGAATAAATGACACAGAACAAACAATTATAATGGCAGACCACTTTATTTGACAGTGTGCAATGCAGACAGTCAAGCTTTGTTTGATCAACCTGACATGATGTGTGATGGCCTTCACAAAAAATAACTTTCACACCGGGGTTTCAAAGTGCAACAAATTGAGTTACATTGTAGCAGGATGGCAATGTTGGTAGGAGTAAGTGAACTCTGTTCTAAATAATTTGCAACACTGTACCAGTGACATCACCTCAAATAACATTTCTATGTATAACAACGGCAACATTTGCATCTGACAGACAAAAAAACACAAAGTGATAACTTTATTAAGGAGTTACATATGTGTGTTGTTATCCACCAACCATAAAGGAATGTCAAATATTCCACAAAGAGTGTGACTGCACAAAACATCTGAAAACACACAAACAGCAGTTTTACAGACATACTTAACACTGAAATATAACAATGAAATGAACATCAACATTAGGTTTTCAGTCTGAGTTGTCTCATATCTATCTAGTCACACAGCAAGATTGATACCATGGAACTATCGGAACTAACAGGAACTATTATTACATCTGGCATCAAGCCCAATCCACAGAATCATTACTCTACAATTAACAGCTATGTAGGTAGTGATTTACATTGACAGAAACACTGTGTATTTTCAGTGGGCACAAACATACAATACCTGGTATGGTTGATCTATGATCTACTGTAGCAGTGTCACGATAAGAAATAGTTTTGCTTAGTTTATAGTGCAATTGTGATGTGTTGTTCATGGAAAATATGAGCTAATGTTATATGAACATTTGAATAACCATTCATTAATGTTATTGCTCACCATCTGATATCTATATATTTTTAAAGTTTTTGAAGTGAGTTGGACAGGTCTCTTTGGTTCCTGTTACCAGAATTCTCATAATACAAAAGGTGTCTTATCTAAGTCCAGGGAAGGTGCTATAGGTCACAACAGATAACAGAGTCCAAACACTATACGATAATTAATACCCCGTTCATGTAGAACCTCTTTGCACTGTGTTAGGCCTGTTCTAATATACTATAAAATCCATTCTTTCCCCATCCATGAATTAATCAGTGATCTGGCAATAACTGAATAGGTTTTAACTAGGTAATGTAACCCTCTCTTTCACCTATTCAATCAGATCAATGATTATGTCAAGGAAGGAAATGAAGGATGCACTTTCAATGTATTAGAACAGGGCCTTTGAGTGGTTCTCTATCCCTGCATGTGTGTAGGTTGACCTCTTTATTGCAAAGGTCAAGAAGTCATCCCAGCGGGGGGATTTTAGGGCTGTGCCAGGTGTTCCAGTGCTTCTCCCTCACAGCGCATGCAGTGGTAGCCCATGTCCGCAGTTACGTCCCAGCACCCCTGGCTGAGGTAGAAGTCCAGAGATGGTTTGTTCCAGTCCAGCACCGTAAAGTTGAGCTGAGTGCAGCCGGCGGCTAGGCCCAACTTGAGAAGAGGGCCGAGCCACAGCAACATGGAACAGGCAAAGAGAGGAAAGGAAATGCTTCAAGTATAGGTTATTTCATGCACACATCATTTGTATACATAACAAACATGTGTGTAACAGGCTGTCACACAATGAAAGTAAATGTGTCACAGACAACAAATCACATAGACTTAAGTGCACGCACAAACGCACACACTCACACCACATCATTACTAGTTACAATTAGTTAGTTAGTTCCTTTTTATATAACAAAGACATGGCCAAAAGCTTCACTCACCTGGGCCACCTTGCTCATCAGTGCCTTCCCAATTGCTTTACCTGGAACACCAAGAAATACAAATGGTAAATGACATATCAATGCCAATGGCAATTGGGTAGCTTTTTAAATATATTGTAGAGGACCAAAATAACATTTGGCAGTAGTTGTAATGCCAGTTTTTAACAAATGTTCAAGAGGTTTATGACAGGGTAATGGAACTACAAAGTCTCAATGTAGGTATTCTCTCTTCTCTAGTTTGATGAAACAGAAGTAGACAAGGAGCTTTCTGACCTCTGAACTCCGACATCACATATAAGTCCTCCATGTACACAGCCCGCCCTTTAATTGAGCTGTAGGTGTAGAAGTACAGGGCATACCCAACCTTGGCATGGCCTGCAAACAAACGGGAACTATGGTTAACGCCTAAGCCAGGACTCCATCATAGACACGGTGCAGAAACACACTCACAAGTTGCTCATTATGCTCACATACAATGCCCCCACACACACACATTTAAAACATACTCACAATGTGTGTGCATGACAGACAGACAGACAGACAGACACAGACAGAGACACACACACACACACACACACACACACACACACACACACACACACACACACGATCAGACTTGAGTTGCTGTTAAAGAAATTAACCAGGTGGACAGGCTGGTTCTGAATGTGGAAAATGAGATGTGTCATGGAAGGAAAATGGAGTCTGGGCAGCAGTTGGAAAGCACATTTTCCCATTCTGGTGGTCTCATAAAAAAGATGTCAGCCTCTTATGTAAACAGCGATAAATGAGAGTGGCAAACTCTGCAATGGGCGTGGTTAAGTAACAGTAAGAACTGATTAAGACACAGGTCCTGGTGATAGAGAACAACAGGGAAGGTTTCCCACTAGTTTTGGTATATACTCATTTGGTCAGCACACAGAAACTGTGAACAGGATTAGTTGTACTCTGACCCTCTTTGGTCCTGTGTTGTTCGGGTACCTCAGCGATGATACCATGGAAGAACGGGTTTTTGGAGAACCCATCCTGCTCCAGATCTGGACAGAGAAGTTGATAGACAGAACAGTTCATGAAGTCATACAAATGTGCAGTGATACACATTATGGCTTAAGTAAAGAGCAAGTCTTTGATATCAATAAAACAAAAACATAGCTGGAACTGCACCCTACCTCTCTGAGTAATTTTCACTTGGTCAGACACTTTCTCATATTCAGCCAATTCCTGGGGACACATATAGGGCCATAAAATGCACAATAATTATTAATATCAAACGGCATGACGGATTTAATAAATAACAACTATGATTAGGACTGGCACTATTGTAACAAACATCCAGTACCCTGGACACGTTTGACGAATCATCACCTCACTGAACAAACATCAGGAGGATACATTTGCCAGACGTAAAAAATAATATATTGTAACAGCAGTCAGCATAAAAGAATCATTCAATTTCTTATGACGACGACGTCTTAAAACTGACGCAATATGTCTATGCAAATATAATTTCTTGGCTGCTGTGTCATTCAATTGTCGTCAAATTCAAAACACCAAACACGCGGTAGGCTACAGTAACCTGACAGCTCACCAAGATCATCCGCGCGATGTCTTTGCAGTCTTCGACGGTTGCAGCACGAATACTAAAATCCATTTAATCACATATACAGCCGCGACGTAGAAAATGTTCACTCCAAACTATGATCCGGTAACTAGAAAGATGGGGAGATAAAGTAGGCTAAGAGGCTGTTAATAATAACTTATAGCGCCCTCAGTGCGCGAGGTGGTGACCGTGGGAAGTTCCCAACAAAGACCCTCCAAATCGTTGTCCAAATCACGTAGAGAGAGAAAAAAAAAGGATCTCAAAATCATATACATTTGTTATACAAAAATGTGGCATTTGTAATCAAAAGAAACATGTTGCCGACGTACCGTGATTTCCAATTTAAGTACGCCTCCTTTATGAAATAAAATGTGGTTCATGCACTTTGCACTTTGTGTGTGTGCGTGTTTATGAGATGATCATTAGGGCGATTTATAACTCTTGAATTTTACAAAAGTGGCAGGCACTCTTTAGATTATTTTTTTTGCAGTCTGTAATGACGCACAGATAACGGTGCCAGAAATAACCCGTAAAATGATCTCATAAATCTTAACCTATGGGAAATTCTGTCTGCTGAGACGTCCATTTTGCAACACTGAAACAAAAATAGTTTTTAGTGTATTGTCGCTCGTCTAGTCACCTATGACACAAAGCCCTATGAATTATGATTGTCATATCGCCATCTGCTTAAAAAGTATAGACTAACAGTCTTAAAGTCTAAAATAGGAAAGGGTTGACGCTTGGAGCTAAAAATACAAGAGTGAGATTGGTCACAGTCCAGGGCATTGACCAGGCTACAGGGTGGGGAGGAAATGGGTTGGAGGGCCGGGGGAGTGCTTATTTCGAAGCTGTCATTGCAGGATTTTGCCCTTAAAAATGGCGACTTGTGTCTAAAAACAGCACCCACGTTAAGCCTGGGAGGGGGTTTGGCTCTCTGGACTGACTACCGTTGTTTCTTTCATTCGTCGTAAGCAAATGGGAGCTTGCCACCCTTTTCATCAGGTTCCAGCCCTGGCGATGACGTGCGCGCGAGACAGTTCTGGTCTGTATAGACGCATTTCAGAACTAAAGCATTTAGAAATGGAAACATTGTAAAGAATACGGGTGTGAACAGTGAGTAAGTGAGAGAAAAGTGGCGCTTTCAGTGGAATACAAAGTTACTCATAACCAAGTTGGCGTAATAGGTCAGCTCCAGTTGGACGCAGAAAAACGAAACATAAAGGAAAATGTCTTGATATCTACAGTACGATATGACTAGAAAATATGTCTTCACAATTCCACAAAATCAGCAAACTGCCTTCCATTCAATATCGTTATTTCAAATGTAAATGTATAATACATGTATATTTGTTATGTTATATGTAAGGCCTATATAAAAATTTAATAAATTATTTAAAGTGCCCACACCATTAATTTCTCTGAGATTTCCTTTTTTTTTCATTATTATTATTTCTGAGTAGAGGCATCTCAATGGCTTCCTGAATGTCAAATTGGAGAAACAGTTTCACCCAAGTTAGTAGGTTGTATTATTTCTTTCAGATTTCCTTAATCTACTCAAGGCGTTATAGCCACTGTTCTGATTTGCACATTGTCAAGGTACACACGAGATCTAGGCACCACTGCTGTAGACTACTATCTACTACGTATTTCTCAAATAAAATAAACTATATTACGATAATATTGATTGCAATGTATGTAACCTATGTGTCAATTACATTCACAATTTTATTCCAAGCTCAGATATATTTTGTAATGGGTAGGAAATTCTATGTGCCCACTTGGGGGGGACTGGTGTTGTGATAGATGCACTCACAAATAATTTGGGAGCCCTTGGCCTGCACAGGAAGCTGCCTCCTTTTCCTGTTTAGTCTGTGATGTGATTGGTCTCTGAGCTAAAGAGAATTTTCATTGCAATTTAGTCATCACCATCATCACCAAATCTATGACATAACTAAAGCAAATCAAGGGGTGCACCATAAAATTAAATCTAAACAAAAAGTTCCTTCCCTCCCTCTCGGTCTCTCTCTCACCTTTTCACTGAATTGCAGGGTTCAATAACGATTTTCCTTTTTTAAATGATAACCATAATTACCTATTAATTACATATTACTTAAAACTTGGGTGTTCTGCTTAATATCTTGTGCAGGCCATATCAGGACAGAACCTGAGATACAATACTTTAAGTTGGCCTAGTATTGAGTAAAAATAAATAAGGTAGTACTGTACTAGTACTATGAGAGAAAGAAAATGGTGAGAAGTAAAGGAATTCCCCTGAAACCACTCATCAAAGGTTTGAATCTAGCCTATTCTTCTACACTCCTAACTTAACCTAACAGTTTATGAAAACATTCACAGCGTCTGATGACTGTTCTGGGAAGAAAGAGGAAATTAGTTCATCATGAGGCTGACGCAACCATGCCGCAAGATAGAGAGAAGAAAACCGCCGATACAGTCCCACTCATTCTACTCCACAGCTAGTCCAAACGCCATCTGTAAACCATATTAGGATATGTGCAGTCGTCGTGTGTCACTGCCGTACAAGTGCGATACATGGCCGAGCAGGCGGTTGTTTATTTAGCCCGTCTGCACCCCTACTCCTACAGGTTTAGTCGTGTGACACAGGAAGGTTGGGTCACTCTCTGTACTGGTCGCCGAACATTGTTTAAACAATAATCCATTGATTGCCCGTTTTCTTAACAATAATCCAGTGGTAAAGTAAATTATTTTTCCAAATCCAGTTAAATGAATAGGCTAATATGTCGTGTTATTGATTAGACTATAATTGATAGGTCTATTATAAACAGGTCGTCATTGTAAATAAGACCTGTATAAATAAAGGTGAAATACAATTGTAAAAAAAATAAACATATACAAATAAAAGGCTACTCCCAGGAATTACAACCATGTGCACCCATTGACAAAAGCCCGGGCCATCTCATACAGGCTTTTCCTACAACCGTGTATGTGGGTACACATCTTTCATTATACCCGGCAGCTGTTGATACATTTGTTTACAGATAACATAGACATGATTCTGAATGTGTTGCTATTGTAAACAAGACAAACAATTCGTTGAACTGGTGAAACAAATATGCTCCTTGGGAACGTGCACATTATCACTTCAGCTCCCTAATCCAGACAGTGCGCGGGATCTCACCTTTGTACTACAAGTAGGCTACTGTAGCCTTAACATTAGTCGTTTTTACAAATAATAAATAATTATTTAGGCTACTGAATGCAACATAACAACATATCTAATTGTTTCAGTCAGCAGTAAGAGTATCTGAGACAGCTGCAACATTACAACTTCAATGTGAAGTAATGACAAGACTGTCATTATTTATCAATAGCTGCCAGGTCCTCATTGAATTTTTAAAGCCACCAGCGTTTACAACAGGTCAACAATATACAACCCTGTGCGATATATCACTCCACACTGCTTCATAAAGTAGTGTTTAAGTACTACAGTAATTAAACAAAACATCAGAGGTCCCTCTCTATTCCCGTAAGTAAACATTTCAAAGGGCCTATCTGTGATACAGGCATGTGCTGTAGGTAGGGTAGGCCTAGGGTGCAAATAGCATAGCAACATCCTGAGGAAATTGTTCCTTCATGTTGTTCATGAATGTTCATTGAGCTTACAGTAAGACTCTTCAAAGGGGGACAGCTTGGCCATGGGCCAGAGACAGTGTGTGACTAAGTGGGTTTTGAGTGTGTATGAGCGAGATTGGGCACCATAACAAAGATAACAGTCTTTCACTGCTAAATGTGATATAACACTGTCTGGTGGTTATTGCCTAGTGTTGTTTTGGGGTATTTTGATTTTTGACCAATAATGGGAAAATAAGACAAAATAAATGTAATATTACTGTTTAAACCCTCTTTGTGGCAATTCCTCAAAAGCAAAGAAGAAATTCGTCAGGAATGATTAAGAATGCTAGGAATAGGCAGGTTCTTGTTATTCAGCAAAGCCTCATCTGCTTTGTAGTAAACATGCAGGCTGTATGGTGTGTTGTGAGCTACAAATCATAGTGGCCATTCATGTTTTAATCCCAAGCCTTTATCCAATTTCCCTTTTTTTGTAACTAATTTGCAAAAAACATAATGGCGGAGGTTTTGAGGGGACTTTACCACTTTGATTAGGTAGGCCTATTAAAAGTATACTCCTGTTGGAAGAAGACTTTCTAGAAAACATATGGAGGTGGGCCGGAGTACTGTGTTAGGTTATTCAACTAAACCACCACATAAACATGTGACACTTCTAGACTGATCTTTGTTGTTATGCAGTTGACAAGATGACTTTGCTGAAAAAAGCACACCTCATTTGAAAGTCAGTATAATACTACCCCATGGTTGTGTCAAAGGTCACTGTAAAGAGGCTGTGTCACCTTTTAATTAATCAAGTCATTCCTGATCTCATTATCTACAATATTAACCTTTATTTACAAATCTACATTTCTAATTAGATTGTAATTATGAATACCATAATTAGGATAACTAAATGCTATCTGAAGGAAGCTCAGATTTAGTTACCGAACCATCTAAACTAGAGCCATGAAGTCTGTGTAAAATGTATATCTCCCATTTGTTTGACAAGTGTTTGACTTGATAAGAAGTGTAAGTTCAGTGAATATTGTTCAGATTGTCTTCTTCAAAAATTGGCATGGAGGATGAACATCCACAATGGGCTCTTTATAGGGTTAGTTTTGTTTGCTCCTGCCAACAATCTTGGCAAGTTATTTTCATAGTGGTGTCCCCATCATAGATTGGAACATTAAATAGTACATGGAGTTGTTGAGTTCACTGATCCTTCACTGGTGTACTGTCTACATTTATCTAAAGAATGGGATGTAGTGCAGTGCAAAACCAGCATCAGTGATTTCTTGGTACACCACCTACCACCTTGTTATCTGCTCCTCCACAGATGCAGGAAGAAGTTGATAAGAGATGGAAACAAAAACAGAGGTCACTGACCCCTTTGATATGACTAGCTACAGGGTGCAAGGAAACATTGTCATGTCAATGCTTGCCGTCGCCAACTCTGTTCTCTTTCACTGGTAGAACTGAAAAGCAAGAGGTAGTGGGTGGGTACTGTATGCCTAAGAGGGATGATGAGGTGCATAACGTCACCATGTGCCCAATAATAGCTCTACTGTGTTCTTTAAGGTACTTGGGTGGGTGTGACGTTCAGACCTTAACAGTTCTTGGGCCAAACCCAGATTTTAACAGGGGCGTTCTGTTCACCCTGTAACACACACGTGCACACACACACACACACACACACACACACACACACACACACACACACACACACACACACACATTCAACCGTTTAGTGTTTCTTTCACCACTGTTCAAATGCCCCCAAAATAAATACATGAAAAAGAACAGAAAATGTAGTGTAATTTGCTGTGACCCAGTCCAGTACTGATAAGAGGTAAGAGGTTTTTAGATGATAATGGCTTACAAAACTATACCAAGTGTCATTATGATGTATTTATGCAGCTTACAGAGTACTGTAAGTGCCTACTGGATGTTATATACTATCCTATCTTAACTGTATTTATTGTCACTCTATTTGTTTATGACACTGGTTATCATGCTTCCTTGTCCTATCAATCTCTTGTGTGTGCATTTACATGGGCTACCACAAGCTCTTTGCCCTTAAGCAGTGTATGTCCTTGAATTCTGCATTCTCAGACTACAGTATAGATTTGCTCTTCCCCTCACCTTACACACACCCTCTCAGACGCAGATGCTCGTCCACTTTCATCGTGACCTGGAGGCGCGCCTACGCTGCTCAAAAGCGCTCTTCCAGAGGGAGTCGTGAGTCATTCAAGTTCAACGGATGAGTCTCATACACGCCGACGAGAAGAGAGCATGATTTGAGTTTCGTTCCAAACTGGCAAAGTAGATGTACCATTCTTTACTCAACGTTCTTTCAGTCTAAGCGATAGCGTAATTACCTCTGCAAGTCTTTAAGCAGTCAATGTTGAACTAAGTTTCAGGTCGAACGGATTTTAATGCTTCAACCGAGTGAGTCTTGAACCAACGTTTTGTTGCTGGTACGGAAACCGATACAAGGTTTTTGGTTGGTATTCTATTAATCAACATTCTAATTTGCTACAAGACTAAGAAACAACTTCGCCTACTTCTCTGACGCAAATAAGAAAACATAATCTACCTGTTCATCTACATTTTTAAAGCGCCAGAGAGGACATCGTTTGCGTGAAACTGTGGCCAGGTAAGAGCACGGCACGCTACTGTTGTAGGTAAAAGTCTGACCAATCAATTTATGTGCCAATATGCTACTATTGATTTTTATTTTAAATAAAAAAAGAAATGTAGGGCACATTTTCAATTGCATGCAATTGCCTAACTCATTTTGATTTTGCCTGGTTTCAATTGCAATAGCAATAGACCTGTGAGATTGTGAAGTTAGACTTTCAAATGCTGCTGCCTTTTGTTCATCCTAGGCGCCATATAAGCATACTGAAAAGAAAACCGCTTAAGTCCTTAAGCATAATGACATTCCCACTCCCATTGCATTCACCAGTGATCACATAACTGTCTTGAACATTACATCAGATACAGTCGTGGGATTTGACACTTTCCTTTAATTACAGTGTCATTTCTAAATAAACCACAGGGTAGAATTGCGTTCGGACTACATTCTTATCATTGTGTGTCATGCTTTGCCATGTGTCCTTTACCTGTAAATATTTCAGGTGTCAATATTGATTGCTATTACTGTGTGTGTGTGTCAGGCAAGAGTCTCGGTCAGTTTACATCTCTTAGGTGACACTCACACTAAAGCATACCATTGTTTTTAGAAGGAGAAATATTTGGAGGATGGTGTGGGTGTTGGTGGTGGGGTTGGGGGTAGAGCAAAGCTGTTTCCTGAGAAGGGGGCTCGTCTAACAATGGTCATCTCCGAGCAGTTGGCGGTCCTCGGTCAGAGAAACATCTGAGGGGGCTATAGGATGTTGAAATAATGGCCAAGAAAAGAGAAAGGGGAAAAAATAAAATGCAACACAATGGCGGGTCGTTCAGAACACATTGGAGAGTGGTGTTTTTTTGTAGCTCTGAAGACAATGGGAGGCCAGCTGCGGCTATTGCATAACCTCCTTCAGTTGGGTCACATTAACCCATATAGTGGACACTTCACTTTTACCCCTCTCACATGACACACTTTAAAAGTTTATCGTGTGAAATCAAATGCATATTTGAGGGCTATTGTTCACGGCCAGATAGACAGAGGTTTACCTGGTTCTGGATACCTCCAATGGTAATGACATGTCTCTGGTCTGAAACTTAGAGGTGGAAAAGTACACCTCACTGGATGTTTACCTTTGTCACAACTGACTGTCACCTGTTTTGGTGTCTTTCCAGCTTATCAGCTCAGATGACGTGTGTGTGTGAGAGAGAATGTGAGAGAAATTAATTCCCTTCAAGACAAGGGACAAGCCTCAAGCCTATCTGTAAATATTTGATGGGTAGTGTGACTGGTAAATGAATATTCTCTCTGAATGCGTCACACATGCAACTGATCCTTGTCTGGCGCTAAGGTCACCCTTTTTCCACACTTCAGTACAATGTGTACTGACTGTCCCCTTTTAGAACTGACACATGTCCAAGTGCATAGTCTCCCAATGTTCACTTAACATGCAATTCAAATGAGTAAAAGGGGTAGTTTGCTTCCAAATCCAGATATGTCAGTTATTTTCATATATTATTTTCACCTTAGAAGTGAGATGTCTATTGTCACCTTGTTTAGTCAGATGTAATCCGTATGTCAAGCTATTTGTTGATTATGTTAGCATTGCCAATTTTACTGTTTGCTGTTTTAATGTGTTGTGTAGCCAACAATTTAATTCCAATACCCCTTTCTCTATTCCAGATCAGGACAGTGAATGCAACCATACCAGATTCAAAGAGGAAAAGTGGAAAACTGGGAGGACTGAAGAACACTTCACCTGTGTCCACAACCCACTTACCCCCACCTTGACCTCTGACCCCAAACCCACCCCTAAGTCCACCATGTCTCTCAGTACCTTCCACCTCATGCAGACCCTCAAGAACTCCCCAGCCGCCCTGAGGCGTCACTTCCGCCGCGACCGCACAGAGTCCCTCTCTCACGGCGACCCGCTCTTCAAGGTCCACTACCTGGGCATGGAGAAAATCTTCTCCCTGGATCGTGAGCAGGCCCAGGAGGCCATAGGCCGCCTGCTGGAAGGGGCAGCAAATGGAAAGAAGCTGAGCAAGGACCATGCCCTAGTGGTGCGCCCCCGCTACGTGGAGGTCAAGGAGCTCAGCACGGGGCGCCAGCTCACCAAAACCTACCTCCAGGACATTGCCTACTGTGCTGCTGATACCACACGGCCCAACGTTTTCCTGTACATCTGCAAGCAGCGCGGGCAGCAGTTACAGTGTCGGGTTTTCTGGTGTAGCCGGGCAGAGCGGGCGAGGGACATGACGGCCTGCCTGGCACACTCCTTCCAACAGGCGCTGAGCGACTGGCAACAGGACGGGGCGGGCACGCTTACCCCAGGGGAAGTGAGAGCGAAGGGGGGAGAGGAGATGCCATCAACCCCAACTACACCCAGGAGCTGCACGCTACCCGTCAGCCTTGGAAAAGGTGAGGGGGGGTTGGTGAAAGAGAAAGGGGAGTGGGTCTGGGTTTGGTAGGGCAAGGGGGATTAGTAGACTGAAGCTTGAATATGACTGTGCCTGTCTATGGATAGCCTTTATCTACTTGGTATAGTCTTATGGTATACTATGGTATGTCTCAATAGTCTATAGAGGCTTCCTCTACTCTCCCTTTTATCTGATACAGGAAATAGAGGAAGCCCCCAAAGATCACAGGTGTGCTCCCTATTTTAGAGAGAGTCAGTTTAGATACAGGCCAGTGTATCTGACTCTTTATTCTCTGTGTATGTTTGCAGTGCGCTGGAAGAAGAGGAACTCTATGTCTCGCAGTCCCCTCAGGGCCATCACAAGGAGAGGGTCTGCCTCTGACAGCTGGCACTGAGACCCAGCCCCCAAGCACGGGACCACCTTAAATAAACTGACCAGACCCCCAGGGACCACAGCACTGAGGGTGGGGAGGGAAGAGATGAGAGGGGGAGGGAGGGAGGGAGGGAGGGAAAGTGGCCTTTACTGGACATGTGAGAGCTCTCTTCTGGATGGGACATTTCCTTAGTCAGTAAGTCTACAGTTGGCTATATGTCTGTGATGAACAGTTGAGACTGTAGCAGTTAGAAACCAGCTACCTTTACCACTGACTCTGGAAGACTGGTGAATAATAAGGCGCTTGGGTGAAGGCATGGCAAGTGAAAGAGACTTGTGACTGGCTTTAGATGTTGGGAGATGGGACTGCTTCATTTCCATAGCCTCTTCAATGGACTTGTTTTATACAAAGTGCTATACTTCACTGAAAGGAGCAAAAAGGACTTGAGTGACTGGAACCAGACAATGATATCACCAAACCGCAACCTCCCTCGATCCATCTTTGAAAGGGCCATGGATGGCCTAAACTGGCTTATTTCACTATCTATTTATTTCACAGAGACATTTGTTTTTAGCCTTGAGCTGTTATTTTTACCATGTGGCTCTTCCACCTCTTCTGCTAAGTAAACTCTACGTAGTTGTTTTTTGAGAACCTTTTTTGTTTGTTTTTTCAGAACCTGAAACATGACAACAGTGTTTGTCTTGGGAGAGAGAGGTCACACGTGTTTGTGTGAAGATACATAGGGCATTAGTGTCAATCATTAAGAACAAGGAACCAGGTTTTGTCATACAGTAGCTACCCTCTAGGCTGCATTCATTGTCATGGTTTTTAATGCATAGTGATGTAGTAAATGCATTGACAGTATGTCGAGAGCACTTTCACTTCCTATGGGTTAGGCTGCACCACACCATAAAACACAACCAATAAGTATTGCACTGTTCCATCTTTAATTTCATATATTACCATTCATCTAGTTCAATTGACTCTTAAATTGAGTTACATATTCCTTATTTGTTCTAATGTTCTTCATGTTCATTAATTGCCATGACTTGAATGACAGGCCTGGGGGCTCTGTGTTTACAGCACTACACCTTGACAAAAGGCAAATTTAATCTTCCCTTAAACTGTGGAGCATCCTGCTAGAACTGGTTTGTCAGTGATCACCATTGCGATATTATTTGCATTCATGTGGAAAATCACTCGGGCATGATCTGCAAATGCCTCCTTGCCATTCCCATGTGTTGTAGAACACTGTGTTCCCATGTGGAGCCCCAGTTTGGAATGTTCAGCCGTGCACCTGCATTCCGATGGGGGACATTTGAATTCTTGAGTCTTCCATAGCTCCTTCCTCCACCTCTGTTCTTAACTGACAGCATGATTTGTAGCATTAATGTGCCCCAAAGCCCAAATACCTGTCTCTCTCACACACACACACACACACACTCTCTCTCTTTCTCCTCATACACTTTTCACATGCCACTTCAGTGCATTCCAGATTGTAACAACATCATGCAGACAACTGTTAAGGTCACACTAGAGATTAAACAACTGGCCTCATTCTTTGAAGTGACTGTAGTCTACAGTATGAGCAGAATTTCATAATACAGTCTCATGATTGCAGATGCTTTCTTGAGTTTATAAAAGAGTCTCACTTGGTTATGGAAGGAGGGGCAGGGGGCAGTCTACATTTTACTACCAATGGCCCTCCCCTATACACTTAGAACACAACCCATTACATTTACTCGTTTAGGGACAACAAATGGACGGCAAAAGGTTAGCAAGGGATATCTGCATGTTTTACAGTAAACATGCCTCTATTTTTATGTTGTCCTTGACTGGCAAGTTATGTCAGCGAATGGATGTTTTATGGATGAATTTATTTTAAAACGTATCTCAAACTACAAATGGCACAACCCTATTTCAAGAGTCTACAAGTGCCTGCTTTAAGGTCTTGTTTTTTATGTTCATAAGTGATGTACTTGTTTTGTCATTGTGTACATTATTTAAATATTTGTATTTTATGGAATAAACTTTTATACAATGATACCTGTGTGTGTGTGTGTGTGTGTGTGTATGTATTTACAAATGTCAAGGGTTTGCTATCACTTACTGTATAACTGATGACACAACATGAAAACCTCTAACTTCGGTCACAAAACTTCAAGCTACAGCTTGTACTATATCAAATGGCTGTATGAGACAAGCTGGGGCTAGGCAGGCAGTAACTAATCAAAAGCCATTTTTAACAGGGTTTAAATCTGGCTAAAAGAAAACAGAATTCCATCATTGGGTGAGAGGGCAGGTAAGTTCACAGGGGTCATGGGACCAATTTCTCAGGGTACTTTAGAATCTCATACATTGGTATCTGCCATACAGTAGTGCATGACAGAGGTACAGTTTCAGTGCATTTACAGAGTTCTGTACATGCAAATAGGTACTTATTTTAGAGTGGTGTACATCCAATGGATGCCTGTTTCTTAGACAATGTCAAGTCCACAATTTATTCAGTAACATTGACATCTTGATATGTTGAAAATGAGTCATTTAATAAGGCTACATGTAGATCTAAACAAAATACACATTTTGCTCATGGCTGTTGTGCAGAGACAAAGAGGTGTACTATAAACCACCCAGCCCTGAATCCTGCAGTCCTGGTTCTGACCATCACAGAGCATCCTGGTCACTCCTCTGAAGAACCCTCTGTAGTGGTGCTGGCACTGGGCTTGGTGCTCCCCCTGCCAACCTCATGTAGTCTCTGGACCTCAGAGAGAGTCTGGACATGGAGCCGTCTCAGACACTTCACCTCCTCTATGACTGATAGAGAGAGAGATTTAACACACCACACAGAGATTCATAGCACAATAGCACCACCTGGCAACTGTAGAGCACCATTAGGTACAGTACATTATTCTAAATATTAAAATCAGTAATATTACATTAAATGTTATACACACGTGGCTATGTAGGATCAAACCAATCTAATTAGATGTCTAAATATTCCTATTTGTTCAGAGTTCCTCTAGTATAATAAAATAGGCATACATTTGCAGCCTACATTTGAGATTATTTCACAACACTCACCCTTGTTATAATGCAGTTCATCCCGGTTGCCATGGACAGCATAGGATTCCAGGAAGTTGAGGAGGGCCCCAGAGACCAGGAAGCGCTCAGTGAGGGGAAGGCTTTTCAGGTAGCGCATGTCCAGGGCAAAGGGGTTGGAGGGAGATGGAATGGTGCAGAGGCACACCAACTCACTCACTACGTCCCATACCCTTATCCCTAGATGGAAACAACAGGGAGAGAAAGGAGGAATACAGCTGAATGGGTGTATGATATACCGTACATGCATGATCCATTGTACTTTTCCATCATCAAATAAATGTACCAATGAGCTCTCTTTGAAATAATGACAGAAAAGTTCATATTTCCATACCTTGTGTTCCCCAGTCTGTGATGGACTTGAGTTTCATGGGTGTGTCCTTGACCAGTGAATCAGTGCCTCCGATGTTGACCAGACGCTCATGATTGGATCGTATCCAGGCATATGGTCGGCCATACTTGGCGTAACCAGCCAACAGGAAAAGAGTGCAGTTCACTTCCTGATGTGAGAGAAAAAAAAGCAAATGATGATCAACTCCAAATAGATCCCTTCCCTAATAAAGGGGCTAGGGGTCCATTGGAATTGGGAATTAAACTGGAGGCAGGGACTTCAAATGGAAATGACAGTACTCACAGGAACTGCAATCTCCCTCTCACTGGGAGAGGCTGGGAGAAGATGGGCCTCACTGCTGCCTCTGGAAACACAGGTAGTTCAAATGGTGTATGTGTGTAAAGTATACATGTGTTTGAGTTTACATATGTTTGCTCTTACATTCATGTATCTAAACATGTTTGCATTGCATAATATGCCTGTGGGAGAGTGCATAATTACATTTTCACACATAAACATACACGCTCACACACATACATGACTCCTCACCTGTTGGCCTGTGCCTGGGGCCCCTGTGTGTGGCGTCTCTGTGACCCGGAATCTCCAGGCAGGGGAGAGCTGGCATCACTGGCCAGACTGTAGGTGCTACTGTAGGACGAGGCACTGCTGCTGAAGGAGGAGGCTGCCGACACAGCAAACCCAGGGGAGCGCCAACCCTGAGGGAAGACAAACAGAGGAACCAACACTTAGAGGAATGTCTCATCTACAATTCCAGGATGTTGGACAAGAAGTGCAGAATTAGACACCTACCAGGTCTTCATTGACTACTGTCAACAGCAGCTCCTCTCTCCCCCTGAGCCAAGGCTGAAAATACCGGAAACCCTAACCAGAGGGACAAAGAGAGAGGCTGTGTAACCATAGGGGTTCAATATTCATTTCTGTGGGTGTAACAAATCATGTGCTCTGGTGATGTTCTATGGCCTGTCACACCATTTGTCTGGTTCTAGAACTAACCTGCAAGGATCCCAGCAAGGCCAGGTCAGTCAGAAAGTGCTGCAGTTTCCTCTTCTGCTCCCTCTCTCGCTTCTGAACCCAACACACACACACACACACACACACACACACACACACACACACACACACACACACACACACACACACACACACACACACCAATGTTTCTTGTCAAAACATCTGGCATTTCATTCATGTTTTGAGTGACATAATAAAAAAAATGTACAAAGAATAACTGGCCACAAGGACCTCATGGTTGCTTGATAAAATATGATCAGTCTCCTAGCAACGCCGACCGCCCAGCACCTGAGCGTGATATAGGGTTGCACAATAACTCCAACTTGCTAATCACAAATGAATTGCAAATGATTAATGAATTAAAGAAAGTGACGCTCTAGCCTGATATATTTTAAAAATTCACTCTTCGATTACATTTCCAATGATGTGACTGGTACAACAAACATTTGATTGTAATACATTGTATACATACATGCAATACAAACACACACACACACACACACACACACACACACACACATATATATATATATATATATATATATATATATATATATATATGTGTGTGAGGTTCTAATATAAATGAAAAACATATATATATGTTGTATATATATGTATCTAATATATATGTTTTTCATTTATATTAGATAAAATGCAGGTTACTTACACTGCTGGTGCTCATCTTTGTAGAACCGTGTTACCATTGATAATGTATTTACCACATTGCTGTGTCTTATTGCGTTGTCACAGTCAATGCAATTGCAAAAGCTTGATGACCACATCATTTCACATTTTCATACCATTCATTCGTTATGTCATATGCGTTTTCGTGCCACAAAATCAATCTGTCCTACATCCTCTTCATATAGATGTTTAATTGCACTAGATGCGCTGATACAGATCTCTCAAGGTTCCTTGTTCCTAGAGCTCACGGGTGTTGTCTTATCGCAAAAATGTTAGGGAGCATCTGCATGGTTCCGCTGTCTAGAGAAGCGCAAAAGGGGATTACTTATTGATTTGGCTATACCTAAGACAATTATTATATTTTTTTTACCTATGTTATATTCATGTTATATTCATGAATAATGTTTAATTAATCGCCTATGCATTGTCCGGTATTGGTCTTGCTGAGTATGTAAATTGCAATTAGCTGTCTACCAATTAGCTTCCTAACAGGTGTGAATGTCATTGATAGTCAAAATGACGCCAATTAAGGAGGTAAACACAAATTGACGAGTTTGACGAATTGCAAAACAAACAAATAGCGAAAGAAAAGGAAACAGAAGTTGTTATACTTTACTCACACCACAAATCACTTTAAAATGAATGTCAAGTTTCTCAAAAACATGCTGGGGTGAGTTTAAAAAAAGGGTATTATCTGTGATATAAAAATTCACCCACTGTTTTAATGGAATAATTCAGTCAGTACATTTTCATACTTTCATGTATTCTTCCCTCCAGCATACTGTTGCTCTGTGTAATACCCATGTGTATCCTCACACCTGTACCTGTTGGTAAGTTTGAGTCACCGGTGTTCACATGCATGGACCAGTTAATTTGTCTGCCTATGTATACGACTATATGTCTCGCATTGACGGGTGTCGCTCTCTGGTGGCCAACTATGGCAGTTGGGTATCTACAGACATCAGGCAGGCTTTGTTCTAATCTAACATGTTATAAGAGCATCCCTGCAACAAGGCAACTATAGGCCTACAGAAGCCTTATCTCTTCTTATCACACATTTTGTTGTTGTGTGATTGACAGATGGATGCACAAAAACATAATGGGTTTCATGACATGACATTGCCATCTGCCTCCGACCATCCATGAGTCATAGAAAACATGTGCTGTGTCAGTGAGTTTATGTTAATGATTCCATCTGTTTTGTGTTGAGGAACATTTCACACTGAGTGTCATGAACGTCACTTCCAGCTGTTTGTCAAGTCCAGCTTCCTTGGCCCCATGATTCGATTCGACTTTGAAGGTGAAAGCCTGAGATTGGTTGAACTACTGATGGATTCTGACATCCTCCTATTCAGCATCCTCTTGTGTATTTATCTCCAAAAACTATAACTTGTGTCCAGAATCGTGTGATTTTCAGAGAAAAAGGTCTATGGAATGTGAGAAAGAAATCATAGACAACTGTGCTATAAATATTGATGTTTACTTCCTGTAAACTGCTGATGTCAACAGACCACCGGGGAGTCCACTTCCTGTCCAGTCAGGAGGCCACTGATTGTGGCTACACTATGCTGTTGAATCATCATGGCAACCTGGTCTTCCGAGCCTCTTTCCTGGCCTGCCACGTAGATAACCAGGTAAGTTTGACTGACATGGAGAGGAAACACTACATCCATCTATATTACTAACCATTTCAGTTATAAGTTATATGATAATGAATTAGATGAATAGGCATAGAGTGCTTTTCCAAAAGCTCAAAGCACTTTACTTGGCATTAATCAGCAACTTTTGTTTTATTATGTTTTTTCTAATTGACTTCAATAAACAAGTCCCCTCTCCCTGTGTGGCTGCAGAGGGATTCTGAGTTCCGCCTAAGGTTGTGGTTGGTGAACATCCAGGTGGGTGGGAAGGAGGCAGCGTACCCCTTCCTGCTCCACTGCTCCCTCCAGTGGCCATGGGGCATGCGAGAGATCGTCTGCGAGGAGAACTACATGGAGGTTACAGCTATTCTACTGTCACATTCAAATGAAAATAATGTAATGTCATTGACTGATGATGATGCTGTGCTCTTGTTAATGCATCCCTTACATGATTTTTCAAGGTTTCCCTGAAGAAGCCACTCCTGGTTACCTCTTCAAAAGTGAGTCAAGCGAAGGAGCCCTTATCTCCTGTGGTTAGTGGGTAGTATCTTTTCAACATGAAGTGTTATTCACTACATGACATTGACTGGACCCCAAGAGGGAGTAACAGTCCCTTAGATCTAAAGAACCTTTATATCTTTCATGAGCAAACCTGCCCTCCCCATCCCAACAACTTCCTCATATGTGGTTTGGAGTTATTCTATGTTGTTCCCTGTTCTCCAGGGCTCTGAGCAGAAGGAGGAGGTGGCAGGATGGGGTGTGATGTTCCACAGACCAGGACAAGCCCCAGAGGAGGCTAGGCCCAGGCCCATGACAGAGGCCAGGACCCTGGGCTACCATATCTCTGAGTCTGGCTCCCGCATCCTCCTCCGCTGCCCCTATTCCTCACCCCTGTCATATACCGTCAAGGTCAGAATCTACTGAACTTCCTGTCTGTGTAGGGATAGAATAGGTAATCAGAATGAAATGTTCTGTGCTAATGTAAATTATTATGTAAATTGTTTTCTCCACCTGTTATCTCTTGTTGTAAGTCGCTTTGGATAAAGGCGTCTGCTAAATGTCAAAAATGTAAATGTAGGTGAAAGGGGTGGATTTAGAAGTTGTCAATGCCAACATCCTATACCTGCTCCAGGGGACTGTCCTTGCCATCGATGCCACAGTGGCCTGCAAGATGAGTGAGTCCATGTTTCCTTTTAAAAACAGTATATTATTCTAGTATATCCATCACCATCATGTGAGAACACCTTTTTTGACAGATGTCTAGTAAATAAGTAAGATGTACAATAAGTATATAGACATTGAGTCAAGTGCGTCATCTTCATCAGTCATTCTCTTTTCCCTTGCTCCTGTTCTGCTCCCCTAGATGAGGCCTCTGTGGATGGGTCTCACCTGCTCTGGTCTTTCCCCCATGCCCCCCCCCCCCTGGTGCAGGGGAGGTTCAGGGACAGGGGAATGAGGATAGGGGTGGAGACACTCACCCTCAGTGAGTCTCTGATCAAGGAGAGAGGCTACAAGATAGGCCTGAGGGACGGAATGGTGGAGGTCAGGATTCCATTTGGAGCAGAAGGGGGATACCTCAAGGTACACGCACATAAAAACATAAACACACATCATCATCAACACACACACACACACACACACACACACACACACACACACGCACACACACAATCCTAAAATTCACTGAACTCTTTTCACCAGCTCTCTTTATTAAGAGTGCTGAGTAGTGGTACAATATTGTCATGCTTCCTCCTCCCGTCCCAGAGCAGTGTTGTTGATGGGCAGTACTCCCAGTCTCTGTCTGTAGACCTATACTACATGCACCAATGGGAGGACGAACACTGGCCTCTCACTCAGCAGCGCTCCTTCAGATTCCTCAAGACACCCTATGTCCCCAGAGCCCCCACCATCACCAACAGTGAGTATCCATCAGTGTCCAACCTAAACTTGCAGTGAACAGAAACTATTAACCTCAGCTTGCTTTGTATTGAAGAGGTCTCTCTCCTTTCTCCACAGACACGGTAGTGTCGCAGCAGGTCTTCTCTGTGTCCCTGGGTGTGTTCCCTCCTGACGTGTCCCTCCGCAACATCACTGTGGGGACTGAGACCGTGTCCTGGGCCGAGGGTCAGAGGCAGGGGGGGCTGAGGGTATCACGCGTCCCTCTCCCCAACGGGACACACTACTACCAGCTGCATGCCCCCTTCTCACACCCCCTCGTCCTCCAGGAGGTGAGACCAAGCACGAGAGGAAGATAGAATTAGAAGTAGTAGAATACTGTGACAGTAATAGCATTTATAAAATGCCTTAAATTTGACATGATTGACCTATTCATGTATGTAAACAAGTGACCATAATTACCTCCACTTAACTCTCTTGTATGTCAGTATATAGGTGGGGGCTATAGGAGGTATACTCTCCCTCTCACTTTTGCCCTGACCCTCTCACCCCATGGAGAGGTCTTTGACCATCATGCCACCATTGTGAGTGATGTAGAAGAACAGACAGGTGATTATATCTTCGAATGGTGTACAGAATTTTATGTAGTTTCATTTCACATCAGGCCTCATAACTGGGATGAGTACTCTTCTGACTTTACACTGTAGAATAGAAGCACATATAAACTAAATCTAGCTTAAAAACTCCTTGTCAAAACTTCCTGTTTTTTTTATTCCTCATTCCTTCTCTCACCTCGCTCCTCTCATCACCCCCTTCAGCCCCAGACCCTCCCAGGCTAGAGGGCAAGTGCACAGAGAGGGGTTTCCTGGTGCTGCTGCACTTTGGGGCCCTGGAGCTGCAGTTGGGGCTCTACCTGGGGACTCGCCGACTAGACTGGGACCTGGTGGAGATGGGGGGCTTTGGTGTGAAGAACAAGGAAGACTACCTTAGCGTGGAAATACCCCTATACAGCCCAGGCATGACCTACGAGGTGAGGACTGATTTCTGATGGTCTTCAACTATATAATTAATACGTAAGGGCATTTTAGATTTCTGTGTTCTATCCTTCAACATCAACCCCTGTTTATTTTTCTAACTATATCATCCCCATGTCTTATGCATCTAACAGTTGCATTAACCTCATTTAACCTCACCTCACAATGAAAGGGTCCTCAATCCCATTTTATTGGGATTGTATATAATGTGTCAGCTTGGGAGACTGGTTGATATAACCAGCTCTCTGGGTCTTCAGACCTGTAATTCCTTATCTCAATCTCATTAAAGGGGCAATCTGGGATTCAAACAACAACAAAGCGGTCTCCCCACCATTTTGTCGGGTAAGCAGCTGAGGGAGGGGGCTGAAGAAAAGTAACCACTCTCAAATTCGTTGAGGGCACTATGGATGCAAGGACTGACCATCCATGAGATCAAAAAAATAGTTTTAATCATGTTTTGAAGCTGTAGAGCGATTGTTTACAAACAACAGAGTAAAACAAGCTTATATTGTGGGTTCTAATGGGGTAAAACAGTTTAACTAAGATGAAGTTACTTGAATAATCAATGGCTATATATAATTCATTTTAAATTATTTTTTTGTATCAATTTGTATCAATCCCAGATTGCCCCTTTAAACCCCAGTGATCTGATACAGGAGCCACCTGTGTGTATATTTCAACAGAGGAGCACTCTTTGTATACTTGTGATTAAAATGTTCACCACAGAAGTTTGGCTCTGGCTGTCTTCAATGGGAATATTTGCAGTATTTTGAGAGACTGCACATACAGTAGAGAGGTTTGAGAAAATACAGTATGTCCATGCAATGTATGCCTTGGTGATAAAAAAAAAAAAAACTTTCTCCCCTTCTCCCTCATGTAGGAACTGAATTTGCAGGGTCTGGTTGCCAGAGTGGAGGTGAGTGTGGTGGACATAGACACCCTAAGGGTGGAGGACCACCTCATCCACCGCTGCACCTTCCCTGTCAGAGAGCTTCTGGGTAAACTACTATGACTACTATAGTATGCTACTTGTCTAAAGAAACAATGCTCATATCATTCATTTTATCTATACCCCTCTCATACTACCTATGTTTCCTATGCACACTGCTTGATTTGATTCCAGACCTGTGTCTTGACTTGCAGTGTGCTTACCAGAGGGAAGAATGGTGGTAGCAGTTGACACGTCGCGCACAATCCCGCCCACCCAACCAAACCGCACCACCTTATTGGACACCAGCTGTGTCCCTATGGAGACAGACAGCACCAGGAGCCTTTTCAGCTTCTCTCTGGACTCTTGTGGTACCCTTGCTAGTGTGAGAATGTGTTTTATCACACATCAAGCTGCTGTTGTGGAGTGAAATCACAAGCTTTGTTCATTTGGCTACTAAGATACTGTTGTTAGACCTTTGCTTGGCGTTTACCATAATATACAGAAATACATGCTGCACTCCGCGTATACCTCATGCATTATACAAAGAAAATGAAGGTACCTCTCTCAATGCTTTACGAAATTATTGTAATACTCTGCATGGGTTATTCTTCAGATACAGGGGGACTTCCTGGTGTATGAGAATCAGGTGATGTACCCCCAAGAGCTCCTTCCTACTGATGACCCTGTCATCCACAGAGACTCCCCCTATAGGTAAGACATGTGCACGCACACACGCACACATGCGCATACTGTACTGTTGTATTGCTGCACACTTTCATTTTATTAACAACCTCAAGTTTTATCCTATTTGCGTCTGTTTTAGGCTGACTATTCAGTGTCGCTACCCTGCCAATGAGACTGGTACCCTTTCTTTCGAACACCCTGTGAACTCAATTCTTGCCCTTTCACCCCTGACCCTCAAGCGCACTCGCAGAGAGGCCTCCATCACAGGTGGGGGGCTGAATGATTTTCAGTTTAGATCCTAAACACAGACCACTGATATACAGTACAGTAGTACATTTCAGTGACATCATCATCTTTTATATATTACATTTTTACATTTACAAGTGATGTTCGTAAAAATGTATTTTATATATAACCCATCATAAGATCATGGGAAACAGAAAGTCATTCTGGATGAACGAATAAGACCTGACCCAGGTAGGCTACTTACTGCAGTCTTATTGTAATTGTGCTACTGGATGTTGTGTATGCAGGTTGTAGAGTTAGAGATGTTCTTGTTTACTCTGATACTGACTTTTTGTACAGTCTGTAAATTGCTTGTACATTTCATCTTCCTACCTCAGCAGATGTGGGTGCACTCCATGCATGGATGATGATGACAGTGGCCACTGTGCTGGGGGTACTGATGTTCTCCTGTCTGTGGATGGCTGCTTACCACCACTGGCACAAACACACATGAATTCACCAATAAACTCAAAATAAGGAATGTCCTTTTTATTCTTGTTTTCTGATGTTATGGTTCACTCTGCTACTGAATCATCAGTTGACTTTCCATTTCTATAAGCATTTTTCAAAATGTTAAATGTATCCATTATTTAACCATAGAAATCACATTGAGACTCTCATCTATTTTACAAGTGAGCCTTGGCCAAGAAGGCAGCATACACAAAGTTACACAGACACAAAAGACACAACACAGCATACAAAATATATAAATTACTTGATGCAGAACAATAACACATTTAAACACCTGGTGGGCTGAAAACTGACCGGTAGTTAATTTGTTCAGCCTCATTGATTACTTGCAAAAGTATACATTATCTTATAAGTTGGATTGGTGGTGAAAGCTATCGGACCAAGCTTTCAGTTATCAAGTACAGCACAAATCAGTGATTACCTCAAGGAAAGGAGGATGCACTTCAAAACTGTTAGAACCGGCCCCTTGGGTCTGATCAGTTGTGTAACCTGTGACGAATTAGGTAATTCATTAATTGAAACCAGAATACTTATTACAAGGTAATTGTCTAATTCATAACAAGCAAAGGCTGTGCATTATTATAACAGAAAGCTTCTGATTGGGCAATCAAAGCAGGACCAGCTCAAATTCACAGACGGAGTGGGTGCCGCTCATCCACAGGTGTTCTGGCCAGGATAGTGCAAGCAAGTTGTTGAGCTTGTCTTGTGTAAGTTAGCAGGTGTAGTTTACTAGCAGTAGCTGGCTAGCTTTAGACACTGCAACCGTCAGTGGCAATGACTTTTGGCTTTTGGTTGAGGTAAGTTAAGTGGGTATTTTTAGATTTTCTCTGATCTTTGCTAACCCATATCTGGATTAAGTCTACTCCTTTTCCTTAGAGTTTTTCTGCTCCTTTCTGTGTGGCCAAGTGCAAGATGTGCTGAGATTGCAAGCGGTAAGAAACCCTCTAACTGGATTTGCTATAGTTTATGTTGGGTTTGAATATTGATTTGAGATTAGTGTATTCATCACTGTATATCCATTGTCTGCATATTCTCATTATTATTTGCATGATCCATAAGGGGCCATTGAGGTGGAGTGCCAGGATAGATCCCTTGTAGTGTTAATAAACCTCTCCTTTGCTGGGAGTGAACCTCGCTTTGAAGCTGTTGGTAAGATGGCTTTTGGATTTGTTATGGTGAAACTTGGTTATACATTAGAAGCTGTTATGTTGACAATTTATTTTTCTAGATGCTACAGGTGTTTACCCCATCACTAAACAGTATGGGTCTGAGTGTGGCTACACCTTTAGTATTGTCCCTCTGCCTCGCCAGGCTGAACTCAGAGCCTCCTACTTCTCCTGTCACACTGACAACAAGGTACATCTGGACTCGAGTCACTGTTACCCAGGCTTTTCAGGATGACTAACTTGTCTGTCTGTTTTTAGAATGAGGAGGTATTCTCCTTCAATTTTAACTTGATCACAACCAATGGCAGTGGAGATGAGGTCATCTACGTTGTGAACAAAACTTGCTCTCTCCCTCTGCCCTGGTCCCCTAGAGAAGTCACCTGTGAGAAGAACTACATGGAGGTATGGTGGTCTCTTTATATGGGGATAAGAGTGGCCTCTGGTACTATAGGAAAATAACAGTTGTATTTCTCTATAGGTGTCTGTTAGGAGTGATGTGTCCTGTCCATCTGGGACCACAGAGAATGACTGGAATGAAGCCCTTGCAGCAGTAAGCTACACGTTCATTCGGAACATTGCTGTCCTGAGTGATCGTCTATTAAGATGGCCCGCTTCACCTGTCTCCTATAGCAATGAATTGGTTTACTTGATGCTGTTGTCTTGTCATACTGTAGATGGACAATATAACAAGAATAGCAGTTGGTAACTCCTAATTGCCCGGAGATGTGTTCTGTGCCCTCAGGCCCATGGTTCATCCACATCTGACTGGCAGGTGATGTTCCAGAAGGAGGGGCAGCAGCTGACTCCCATGTCCCTCTCTGAGGCTCGGGGGCAGGGCTACGTGTTTGACATCACTGCAGGGAGGCTGGTGTTCCGCTCGCCCTATGGACAGCCACACTCTGCTGTCACTACAGTAAGGATTAAAAATGAATTGTTGGTACATGAACATGAATGCATCTGAAATCTAAAATGACCCCCCCCACCCCAGTGTTTGTCCATTGATATGGACATTAGAATTCTCAGTGCCCTCACCTAAATTAGCTTTTTCTATGAAGAGGGAACCAGGCTATTTTCATCCTGTGATGTCAAAGTAATCCATTCTCTTTTGAGGTCAATGGGGTGTCTGTGGAGGTGGTCCATCCAACACTGTTCTCCAAACAGAGATGGGTGGTCATGATGGTGGATCTGGTTGCTGCCTGTACCATGAGTAAGTCAAAATAATGTAGAAGTCCCTACTTCCTCTCCTACTCTTGGCCTTATGGCAATTTATTAAAGTTCTATTGAGTAAATGCCAGTGGAAACTGGGGGTGTCCTCGTTACAGATGAGGGGTTGTATGACGGTGCACGTCTGGTCTGGGAGACCCCTACTCTGCCATCCACTCTGGTATCTAGCCTTTCTGGGGTTGATGTCAGCATGGGGGTGAATAGTCAGCTCCTGGATGAGCCAATCCCAGAGCAGAGGGGCTACACTGTGGATATCACTAACACCACTGTCCAGATCAGCATCCCCTTCAATGCTGAGGGTGGATACAGGCAGGTGAGGGCCGATTGTCTAAATTAGAGGGGGACTACACAGTACTTTGCTTGAGCTCATATCTTGGAACAGCTCTTGTTCTATTGTGTGTCCATTGTTCCCTCCCCAGAGCTTTGTTATGGACAACATGTACCATGAGTTCTACATGGTCTTTCTGTGCTGTGAGCAATTGTTCCAAGATGAGGGTGGTGTTGAGACCAGACTCCGCCTACTCAGGCCCATGGCCACCCCCCTGCTGCCCCAGCTCCCCTTCACCACTGACCGTAAGGAGCTCTGGACAGTATAATCTCGCCAATCAAAGATGGCTCTCTGGTGATGTCTACAGGTCTCTGAAATATACCTCTTTTCCACCCACAGAAACAGTCCTTGAGGAGCGTGTGTTTACTGTGTACCTGGGAAACGTTCCCAATGATGTGGACCTGGTTGCTGTGAAGCTAAATGGACAGGAGTTCCCTGTGCCTCAAGCTAATAGTAGTTATCCCATAGCGAAAGTCTCTCTGCCCAATGACACTCATGCATATATCCTCAGAGTGCCATTTGAAGACCCAATTGTTCCCAAGCTGGTATGACTTTTGCCCACTCAGTTCAATGCTGTACTGGCTTTTTTACTTTAAACTGTGTTAGGACAAAAGTATGTTCTGGTTTGTTTCTGTAGTACTCCACTGAAGGGATCCTTCAGTACTTGTTGGACATCAACTACACATTGACCATCCTGCCTCAGGTGGAGCCCTACTACCACCTGGCATCAGTTGTGACTCAGTTCAAAGATGTCTGTAAGTTGCCTTGATCAGCTTTAAGACATTCTCAATCTGGAATGATTGACGACAATTGTCCCAATCCTCCCAACAGTCCCTCCAGCCTTCAATGGCATCTGCACAAAGGGGGGCATCAGCTTCAAGATGGACCATCAGCCATTTGACTACCTGTGGGAGGTTGGCATCGGCATGTACCCTCTGACCCCAGAGCTGGCAGCCCAGAGAGGCTACAACATCCAGAACAACAACCAGAGTCTGATCGTGGACGTGCCTCTCTTCACCATCGGATACACCTATGAGGTGGGATGGCCAATTAGTCATTGGAAAATTCAGCTTTGTAAGAATCTATTGATCTACATTGGTCATCTTTGTTTTCCAGGACATTATGTTGAAGCAGTTTTTTGGCACGTTTGAGATCCTCTTCAGACTTGCTAGGACCTTGGAAATCAAAACTTCCTCAGTCAAGCGTTGCCTCTTCCAAACTACTGAGCTCATAGGTAACTGTAGCCAGAGGTGCAGTAGGTGTGTGACAGCTAGACCTGGGTACTTGTCTGATACCTTGTTCTTTACTCTAGTGTGTTCCACTGACGGGGATATGACAGTGGTGACTGATGTGACATTGGCCATCCCTGGAGCCATCCCTTCTAGAACCTCACTCCTGGACAAAACCTGCAGCCCCAAAGAGACTGATGACACCAGGGTTCTGTTTAACTTTGCGATGAACACCTGTGGAACCAGAGTCAAGGTATTCACAAACACTGATCTCAAAGTGTTTGAGTGAAGGTAATATAATGGAAGCTGTATGTGTATATCCTGTCCTCATCCATTTGTTTTGAGAAAATGGATCAGAATGAGATGGTATCTAGTGACATAATAACTGTAGTTAAGCTGTCTGAACACTGTCTTGTACTCTCCTAGGTTGACCAACAGTATGTGACCTATGAGAATGAGATATTCTTTGAGCAGGGGTTCACCTCTGTGAAGAGGCCACTCATCACCAGAGATTATGCCTTCAAGTATGTACCCTTGTATTAATCTACCAGCTAGATTTGCTTGTTAGTGATTAGAGTTCATTATGCTCCCATCAATTATTGGCTCAATCATGTGATTCCAGTTTTCTGTCCTGCAGGCTGACTGTGCAGTGTGTATACCCTCTGACTGGACTACACAAGCTGTTTGCAGAGAGGAGGTTCGAGGCTGAGGCTCCAGGTCTGGGCACCATATTAAAGACCAAGGTCCCAGTAAAAGGCAAGTATTGCCATAGTTGTTGGTGTAACATTGCTTACTAAAGTACCTATACTTCCATGTAAAATGGGCATTCCCTGAGAAATGATAGCTTGCTGCCTTTGTAGGTACATCCCACATAATTCAGCCCACCGTTAGAACGACTACCCTGAGAATGACTACCCCACGAACTACTACTTCTACCACCACTAGAATACGTGCTGTTCATCCCTCTGCTAAATACATCCGGGTCTTTAAGAACCAACACAGCAGAATGGCGGAGGTGGCACTTCAGTAAATGGTATGGTGCAGTAAATGGTACATTCTACCTCCTAATTCCACCATCAGGAGATCTGATGTGTTCTTTCTACCCACAGAAACTAATGGAAACTGAGCCTAATGGAGTGAATACTGCAGACTTTTTTTAATGTTGAAGATTAATAAATAATTGTTTTCTTAATGACCTGTACCTTGTCTTAATGGGGAGGGATGCTAGGATTGGTCATACTTCACTCAAGGTCATCTCTTTTTTCACTCCCCTCATGTCCTCCTCAAAATGAGAAAAATTGAGGAAAGTGAATGTTGTAAGAAATTAGGTTTCTTGCATATCTAGTATATAGTAAAAGTGTAAAGCCTATTCTACTGAAATGTTCACAAACTTAATTGAGAAATTGGATATTTGTTGTGGTAACATTTTACAGTAGTCTTGTTTAGTTCTCCATTGCTTTCACCATTTGTATGAAACTGAAGTTCACATGCCCACAAGAATAACATGCATGAGCACAATGCTAACATTTCCAGCAAAAGTTAGTCATTTCTCTTTTTACACAAAATGCAGGATCTTGCTCCACGCTCAACAACAGCGGACAGCAAACAATAAGTAAAAAGTGACAATAGTACTAGTGCAATAATGTCAATGTACAATAAAAAAAAAATAGTTGTGTAACCTCGGTTTATAGCCGCATTGGGGCATTTATACCCAAATATTTGCCTGCAAATATTTGGTCTTATCTAACAAATTTGGGAATAATATTTTTAAATCAACACAAAGCTGTAAGACACATGGCTGATAGAAATATTGGCTGTGCAAATATTTTGTCTTAGCCTATTGGTGAAATTTGTGTTTGAAGTAAAGGTGTCTTATCAATACATAGTTAGTATTATAGTAGCCTTTTATAAAAGAGCCTGCAGAGTTCTGGATTTTTTTTTTATATTGTGGACAGATGAGAAATATGAACATGTACTCGAGTGGTGTAAAGTGTGAAAAAAAAGAAAGGAACTGCCCAAAATCCCCAGCATGCCACCTCTTCTGTGAAATATGGTGAAGGGGGTGTTATGGCTTGGATGTGTACACTCACCAAACACTTTATTAGGAACACCTGTACACCTTCTCATGGTGGAGGTGGTGTAATGGTGTGGGGAATGTTTTCTTGGCACACTTTGGGCCCGTTAATACCAATCAATCATCGCTTGAATGCCACAGCCTATTTGAGTATTGTTGCTGACCATGTGCATCCCTTCATGGCTGCAATTTAACCATCTTCCAATGGCTACTTCCAGCCATGTCACAAAGCAAAAGTCGTCTCAAACCGGTTTCATGAACATGACAATGAGTTCAGTGTTCTTCAATGGCCTTCCCAGTCACTGGAGAGAACACCTTTGGGATGTGGTAGAACAGGAGATTCACAGCTTGAAAGTGCACCTGAAAAATCTGCAGGAATTGCGTGCTGCAATTATGTCATCATGGACCAAAATCTCAAAGGAATGTTTCCAACATCTTGTGGAATCAATGCCATGAAGAACTGAGGCTGTTTTGGGAGTAAAGGGAGGCCCTACCCCAGTGTTAATATAGTGTTCCTCATAAAGTGTTTGGTGAGTGTATGGCTGCCACTGAAACTGGTTCACTTACCTTTGTTGATGCCACTGCTGACAGTAGCAGAATGAATTCTGAAGTGTACAGAAAGAAGTATGAGCAAATGCTTCCAATCTCACTGGACAGTGCTTCATCATACTGCAAGACAATGACCCCCCCCCCCAACATACTGCCATAGCAACTAGGGAGTTTTTCAGGGCCAGAAATTGGAACGTTATAGTGGCAAAGTCAGATTTAAATCCAATCGAACATGCATTTAATTTGCTGAAGAGGGAATTTAAGACAAACAGGACCTCAAAACAATTGAAGGTGACTGCAGTACAGGCCTGGCAGAGCATCACTATAAAATATACCTAGCATCTATCTGGTGGTGGTGGGGGGTGTCAATGGGTCACAGATTTCAGGCAGTCATTGCATGCAGAGGATTGTTGACTAAATACTAAACATGACTGCTTAATTTGGACATTATGATTTTTTTCCCAATACCTTTGGAGACCTGAAATGGGAGTACATTTTTAAAGGTGAAAGCAATCTGAAAGAAAAACACATTGAATTAAAGCTTAGACTCTGTACTCTGACCCCATAGTAATTGTTTTATTTCAAATTCACACTGTTGGAGTGTAGTGCTAAAAGACTACAAAATGCTTCCCTTTTCCAATACTTATGGAGGGCACTGTTGGCAAGCTCAAACTTCCCTCATGGGACAAAAGTAAGGAGCACAGACCAAAAACTAAGATACATTTCAAATACAAAAGTGCTACTGCAGTTCACAGATTTAGTAGGGGACTGGTAGGTGACCCGTATGTATTTAGCAGGCTTGTGAACCAATTGTGCCTTCCGTAAAGGAGCCTTTCTGGTAAGAGTTAGTGTTTCTGTTGGCATCTGGAGCTTCCCAACCTGCACCACTGGTTTTATCGCTTCGGGCAAATCTAAAAAGGATCAAACAGAAAATCATGACAGTATTCAGATATCATTGGGGGTGCTGATAGGAAATTCACAGAATATTGCTGGAGCAACTTGCTTTTGATGGGATTCTTGGTCTGGGTCACAGAGCCAAACCCAGGAGTCTCAGATTGGATCATCCCATCCACAACAAGCCAATGGGTAGCATGGACTAAGTAGATGCATTTTACTTTCCAACTGTAAAATGGAGAAAGCAGGATGATTGACAGAAAAGGACAGAAAGACTAGCAGTGTCACAATATTGCAGAAATTAAATAGATCATGTTGTAATTTTAGCCCTTGACACGTTGAATTAAAGCTGCTTTCAAAGTAATGAAACAACAAATGAGTAATGTAGAATTGATGAATAGTACCTGTATCCAGAGTCCCTGGTGATGACTGGCCCCTTACTGGATGAGAACTGCCTGTGGAACTGAATCTCATTTTCATAGGTCACAAATTGATCAACCTGGAAGAGAAGAATCAGAATTAAAAACATCAAGGATATCCAAATATCAAATGTACTCAACAGTTAAAAAGGATTGAAGGCATTTTACCACATTAATATCCATCAAACTTGTGACTAAGTGGACTGAAATCCTACCTCAACTCTGGTTCCACAAGTGTTCATCGCAAAGTTAAACAGAACCCTGGTTCTTCAGGGCTGCAGGTTCTGTCCAGGAGTGAGGTTCTAGTGGTCATCCCTGGAGCTAATCCTAATGTCACCACCATCATCTTCCCTTCAGTGGAAGACATTAGGAGGCAGAAATTAGATGAACACAACCTAAACACTGCTAATGCTCAAGTCCACTTAACCTTACCTATGAGTTCTATAGTTTTAAAAGAGGCAACGCTCAGCTGAGGAGTGCTGCATCTCCAGTGTCTTACCACCCCTGGATAAGATTTCTAAGATACCAAAAAACTGCCTTATGGTAATATCCTGTAAGAAAAATGGCAGTGAGTGACGAACACTTGCATAGTAACATAAAATTCCATCAATGGGAAATAGTATGCAAAGGTCCTACCTTGTAGGTGTATCCGACAGTGTTGTAGCCCCGCTGGATTGCCAGCTCTGGGGTCAGAGGGTACAGGCTGATGCCAACCTCCCACAGGTAGTCAAATGGCTGATGGGGGCATCAGCTTCAAGATGGACCCTCTGTGCAGACGCGATTGAAGGCCGGAGGGACTGTTGGGAGAGGATTGGGACAATTGTCACGGCAATCATTCCAGATTGAGAATGTCTTAGTTGATCAAGGTAACTTAGACGACATCTTTGAACTGAGCCACAACAGATGCTAGGTCTCTTCCTGAGACAAGATGGTCAACATGTAGTTGATGTCCAACTAATATTGAAGGATCCCTTCAGTGAAGTACTAAGGAAGAGTCATGAAATCACATTAGAAGGCAAAACCAACCTCCCTTCAAAACTTTATGAGGTTAGTATTCTAACATACCGTTCTGGGAACAAGCAAGTCTTCAAATGACATGCATCTGTTCCATTGTTGTGGGTAATCCTTGTCATATGGTAGCCATTTAGAATAGCCTCTGGTATGGTAAAGTCCTGTCCATTAAGCTTCACAGCAACCAGGGCCACATCATAGTTCCCCGGTACACAGTAAACATGCTCCTCAAGGACTGTTTCTGGGGGGAGGGCAGTTAGTAAAAGCATTTTTCCATAGAGTAGGAGAGCCATTTCTGAATGGATAGTTTAATCTGGGCCTGAGTCTGGTCTCAACACCATCACCCATGAATAGGTGTTCATAGCACAGACGGACCTGAGAACTCAGGATACATGTTGTCCTTCACAAAGCTCTGGGAGAGGGGAAGAGACAACTGCCACTCAATTATGATGCATCTATTATTTGCATCTTGCTGCCATTAGTCTACAAGGAAAATACAATGTGCGCATGTTAACAGGGAAAGTATCTGCATTGACATTCCTGTATTGACAGGCCTCCCTCTGTGTTGAAGGGGATGCTGATCCAGACAGTGGTGTTAGTGATGCCCATGGTGTAGCCCCTCTCCACTGTGATTGGCTCATCCAGGAGCTGGCCGTTCACCCCCATGCTGATGTGCCTACTCTCAAACCCAGAGAGGTCAGATACCAGAGGGGACAGCAGAGTAGGGGTCTCCCAGACCAGCTGGGCACCATCATACCACCCCTCATCTGGAGAGATTACAATAACTGTCACTTGACCAAAAACATGCTGAAATAGATTGTGAAGTTAGGGATGATGTAGAATACCTTAAGTCACTTACACAGGGTGCATGCAGCAACCATGTCAGCCATGTGGAGCATCAACCCCTTCCTGATCAACATGATTTGGTGAATCATCTCTACAGACACACCATGGACCTGACAAACATGAGAAACGTGTGAGCACCCTGCCATAAAATGTCCAATCGTCACCAACAAGAAACACTACCAATTTGTATGGAACTTCCAAGCCCTCGGACTGAAGGCCCTTTATACAAGATTTAAGACACTTTCACATCATTCAGATGACAAAATGTATCCAAAATCCTCACCAAGTTGACAGCAGAGTGTGGCTGTCCGTAGGGCGAGCAGAACACCAGCCTCCCTGCAGTGATGTCAAACACGTAGCCCTGCCCCCGAGCCTCAGAGAGGAACATGGGAGTCAACTGCTGCCCCTCCATCTGGAACACCACCTGCCAGTCAGACGTGGTGGAACCATGGGCCTGAGGGCACAGGACACAAGAATAACTCTGGGCATTTGATAAGATAGGAAGTCTATCAAGTGTTGGGGTCTAGAAAGTGTTGAGGGTTTAAGTGATTACCAATCTCAATATATAAATTGTAGAAATTTACTCACTCCAAAAACATACAGAACTAGTGGTCAGGTGCAGAATCCTCAGGATATCAGAATTAAAAATGGATAACACACCAAATGAACTTTAGATCATTTATTGCATGTATGCTTCTCAGCATTTACATTTATGGCATTTTTTTAACAGGAGAGTAGGATAGGGGGGGGTGAAGGTCTTTAGGAGGGATTGTTACAATGTAGCCTGAAGAGATGGGTTTTCAATCTACAGCAGAAGATTGGTAGTGACTCTACAGTCATGACAGCAGTGGGCGCCAGGACAGTGAAAAGCCGTGACCGAGTAGTGCAGCTGCTGCATCCACGTAGAGGCAGCGGTTCCAGGAGGGGAGTGACATGGGAGAATTTGGGGAGATGAACACCAGACAGGCAGCAGCATTCTGGATGAGCTGCAGAGGCCTGATGGTGGAGGCGGGGAGCCCGGCCAAGAGTGTGTTGCAGTAGTCAAGGTGGGAGATCACAAGTGTTCGGACCAAAAGTTGTGCTGCTTCTGAGGAATGGACGTATCCTTCTGATGTTGTAGAGGAAGACTCTACAGGACTGCGCTGTTGCTGTGATGTTCGCCACACAGGATAAGTGGATCACCAAGGTTCTTGGCTGTATGGGGGAAGTCTGGGAGAGGGCAGACTTTCCCTGGGAGGAAGAGCAGCCCAGTCTTGTCAAGGTTGAGCTTGAGGTGGTGGGCTGACATCCAAGCAGAAATGTCTGCAAGACATGCCAAGACACATGTTGCTAACCCTAACCCTGTGAGTCAGAAGGGGGGGGGGGAAAGAGAGAAAGAGTTGAGTGTCATCTGCATAGCTGTGGTAGGAGAAACCATGTGAGAATTACCAAGCCAAGAGATTTGGTATAGAGAGAGAACAGTAAGGGCCCTAGGACAGAGCCCTGGGGGACCCTAGTGGTGAGGGCTCATGGAGAGGACAGCAATCCTCCCCACATCACCTGGTAGGAGCAATCAGCCAGGTAGGACGCAAACCAGGAGAGTGCAGAGCCAGAGATGCCCAATTCTGAGAGAGTGGAAAGAAGGATTTACTGTGTTGAATGCAGCGGACAGGTACAGAAGAATGAGAACAGAGGAGAGGGAGGAAGCGCGAGCAGAGTGGAGGGCCTCTGTGACAGCAGTCACAGTAGAGTGCCCAGCCTTAAAGCCAGATTGGTGAGGGTCAAGGAGGTTGTTCGATAATTGGTTAGACAGCACGTTCAAGGGTTTTAGATAAGGAGAGAAGGGATACTGGTCTGTAGTTATGGACAGCAGACGGGTCAAGAGTTGGTTTCTTGAGAAGAGGCTTGACTCTGGCTGTCTTGAAGGCAGCTGGGACAGATCCTGTGGATAGAGAGGAATTGATTAAGGTAGTAAGGAACTTGAGGTCTTTGGAGATGGATTAGGACCGAGGGGGCAGGTGGTTGCCCGCTTAGATGTGACCAGTTTTAGAACGTCAGGGGAGAGGGGGGAAAAGAAAATCTGATAAACCAGAGACCAGGTGTAGCACAGTGGGTTCGGGAGGAAAGGAGTAGCAGTGTTGGAGAGAGGTAGAGAGAAAGAGCTGCTAATGTCACCAACCTTCTTTTCAAAGTAGGTGACAAAGTAATCCGCAGACAGAGAGGAGGGGGGAGGAGGTGGGTTGAGTGAGAAATGTGGAGAACAGTTTCCTTGGGTCAGAGGATTGAATTTTGGAATGGTAGTAAGAAGCTTTAGCAGCTGGTGCCAATGAGGTGTAATTGAGGAAGAGGGAGAAAATGGTCTAGGTCATCATGGACGCCTTCTCCATTTCCTCTCAGCTGCCCGGAGACCTATTCTACAAGCTTGCAGGGTTTCAGACAGCCAGAGAGCGTGTAGAATGGATCGTGCCGGCCTTGAGATCTGTGGACAGAGAGAGTCGAAGGATGAGGAAAGAGAGGACAGGAGGGTGGAGGAAGCTGCATCCGTGGATAGAAGAGAGAAGGATTCAACAGAGGGTAGGGCGGATAAGACAGGAAGAGAGTGGTGAGTGAGGGTGCGCAAGTTGCAACGAGAGGATACAGTGCGGGTAGAGACTGACTTGGAGGGGGAGGATGTGAGAGGAAGGGAGAAGGATACAAAATGATCAGAAACCGGAAGAGGGGTAACAGTAAGGTTGGAGGATCTGGTGAAGACAAGTTCGAGCCTTGAGTCGGAGGAGAGTGGGACAGGGTAAGGCTGAAGGAGGAGAGAAGGTCAAGTGCTCCAGACAAGTGAAGCTTCTCCGACTGGATGTTGAAGTCACCTAGTAGTGTGAGCGGTGTGCCATCCTCAGGGAAGAAGCCGAGAAGGGCATCCATCTCATCCAAGAAGTGGCCAAGCTGACCTGGTGGACAATAGATAATGTGAAGTTTGACAGGGGAGGTGACAGAAACAGCATGGAATTCGAAGGTGGATATGGACAGGTGTGACAGGGGAAGGACATTATGTGACCACTTAGGCAAGATGAGGAGTCCTGGGAATGAGAAAAGGAGTAGGCATCAGAGAGGGCTGCCGGAGTAGCTGTGTTATCCAGTGTCATCCATGTCTCTCTGAGAGCAAGGAAATGGAGAGACATGAAGCAGGCATAGGCTGAGATAGCCTCTGCTTTCTGGACTGCTGACTGGCAGTTCCAAAGTCCTCCTGCGACAGTGAGGTCGTGGTCAGTTGAGCATGGTGGGTAGATTAGATTGGAAGGGTTAAGAGAGGGGGTGTAGCATCAATGTGTCCTCCTGATGGATGAAATAACAGGAATGGGAGGAAGCACATTGTGATTTGCAGGTATAGAGAGAGGGTTTGTGGGAAATACAAGATGTAGGTAGCACTCAGTAGTGAAAAAACAAAGTAGTAGAATAAAAATACTTAGTAGTTTGGCCTTCCTCAATGGACTCCACAGATGGCCTCCTGAGACAAAGATGAAGGAGTCTGTCACTCTGCAATAGTTACTATATAAATGCAGATTCTGTGATTTCTGACTAGCTGGGTAGCAGCCCCTGCCATCTGACAATCAGTTAACAACCAGACACGTTTCACCACTCACTCAATCCCAAATGTATTAGTCCTGGTCCAAGGTGAGCAGGAGTTAAATACCTTGCAGGATAGTGTTAGGCCCTCCCACTGGAGATTGACAGCACTTCACAGCAATTGACTTCAAACAGAGCTTCCAATAGAAACTAGGTTCTGAGCTTAAGGCAGGATAGCCTCAGCATACACAAGTTGTCCCTGTAGAGCCATATCAAGGAAGCAGCAGTAGATGCCTTATCTATAAGCCACAAGAACATTGCTTACAGCAAGGGCAACATTCCAGTCATTTGTTTGCTCCACCAGTGGCTGGACAGGACCCTGCACCCCTCACACCTAGAGAGAAAAACATTGTCATTCTGAGTACAATCACTATGGTCATATACAGTACAAGACAACTGCCCCATCCACAGAAGACCACCATACCTCCATGTAGTTCTCCTCTCAGGTGAGTTCTCTAGGGCAGTGTTTTTCAACCTTTTCTGAGCCACGGCACATTTTTTACATTGGAAGAATCTTGCGGCACACCACCAACCAAAAATGTTACAAAATGACACTCTGTAGCCTGATACAGTATATATAAAATTACAATATTATATAAATTTCCTCTCCTGTTGTTTTTTCTGGCAGTGCCTTGCAAAATAGGAAGTTTTCTCTAATGGCATCTCCATCCACAAAACGCACATTGGCCAAGAGCTGAGAATGTCCACTAATATCCGTAGACTCATCAAGTTGCAACGCAAATTTCCTACTGATGCGTATCTTTCCCAAAACATGACTTTCGATGTCTGTAGACATGTCATCAATACGCCTGGCAATTGTGTTATCTGAGAGCGGGACTTTAGCTATGTCTTTAACCGCGTCAGGGCCGAGCATCTCGTTGACAATGGCTTTGCAGGCAGGTAGTATTAATGTCTCTGCCACAGAGTGGGACTTTTTTGATTTAGCTACGAGTTCAGCAACTAGGTAACTAGCATTGAGGGCTTTCTCATTTACCTTTGTGGTTTTTCTCATAAAAGTTGCCTGTTTCTCTGTGTTTTCACGCAGGCGAACAAAATAGTCCATCGGCTTGTTTTGAAGCGACGGGTGTTTCGTTTGGAGATGGCGTTTAAGCTTGCTTGGCACCATGGCGCTGTTGGAAGATAGCTTTCGCTGTATTGCCTCGAGCTCACCGTCTTTGCTTTCTTTTTACCACCACTCATACTAGGGCCTTCACCTGGGTCAGAATCTTGTCCAGGGCCCAGTTCGGAGTTTACATTTTTCCTTTTTAAAAACTTCTCCATCACTGTCACCACGACCTGTCGCATGCGTCACTAATTCTCTTGTCTCTAAGAAGGAACGAGGCAATTAGCTACCTGCAGCCACCCGGACGAATATTATATTACTCTGCCAGTCACTATATTACAGCACAGACACTCGACAATGGCATTTTATTTGCAGATAATAATTAATAAATGTTAATTTAAAAAAAAAAAGTGAAATTGGATAATTTCTCACGGCACACCCAACGATCTCTCACGGCACACTAGTGTGCCGCGGCACAGCGGTTGGGAAACGCTGCTCTAGGGGACCATGGCAGAGGGAGAGCAGGTTTCAGAGATGCTGTAGGTGGTCTCCTCTCCATTGTGGTAATTTGTGATGAGGTTGAAGTTGAAGGAGAACACCTCATCATTTTAGGAAAAACATATCCGTCACTAGCGAAGAAGTGAGTGCGAATAGAGCAGAAGTTGTCCATAGATGTACCTTGTCAGTGTGGCAAGAGAAGTAGGAGGCTCCGAGTTCAGTCTGGGGAGGCAGAGGGATGATGTTGAAGGTGTAGCCACACTCAGACCAGTACTGTTTAGTGATGGGGTGAACACCTGTAGCATCTATCCACAACAACAACTTCTAATGAGTGTAACCAAGTTTCACCACTATCTAGAAAGCAAACCATTCCACATGCAAAAAAAATGAGGTTTTAAATGCATAATTATGGTTAAATCTGAACATTGTCACATAGGTAAATATACCATCAACAGTTTCAAAACAAGGTGAAAAACCAGTAAATGCCAAGTCTGCAGACACCAAGAGGTATCCATCCTGCCACTCAACCTTAACAGCTGCTGAAGGAGAAATGGTGCATATTAATTGCTAACATTGGACTATTATGGTCTAAAGACTGCATTCTCTACATATGAGCAAGGAGAATCCTTACCTATTGGGGGCTCCACAGAACAAACACTTGTGTATACTGCAAACAGCAAGGTAACTTTGAAGGGGTGAGAGCAGAACTTGAGTAAACCATGTTCAATTTTCCCTGGCCAATAGAGGAAAGACAACACCACTACTGCACTAGCCTACAACATAACATTTTATAGAATTCCCAATCTGCCAATTACCTTAAGTAAAATCTAATGGCCATTCCTTTCATCAAGCTGCAGACCTTTTAATACAGAGTGCAATTCTAGCAGCGAGAAATATGCAAATGCAAATTCACCAGCATGCACATAACTGCTTGTTTTCCAATAATCTGCCCATTTTGGAGAATCCGGAGATTTCCAGCAAGGAAACTTTGGTTGTTTTTATCCTCTTCATTCCTATAAGGTAATTGCAAACAGCTGTAACAATGACAACAATCACCTAGGCAATGATTTAATGCTGCGCAGTTTCACTGGTCGACGAAGCACCTGGATACGTTTATCTAATTGGAAACAACATGAATACGTTATAAGATAGTAGTTTACAAATCTGGCGTTGTTGTAAACTGGACAATAGAGGGCGGTATGTTTCTTTGCCAATGCGCATCTTCCGCTAAAGTCTTCAGTGCACGAGAACATGTAATAACGTGTTCAGATGCCGCATACATAATAGCACTGTAAACATGTGTAAAACTATTGCTTCACCTGTTGTCTATGTATTATTTCACGGCAAGTATAGTTAATAGCCCATTCAGATGTGTCTGTTATAAAAGTTAAAACTGCAACGACATGAACGACGATGGTGAGTTTGTTTGTGAGTTTCTACATCGTCTCAAATTTACTGTATGGGCATGACTGGCGTACATCTGCAATTGTAGTACAACAATGTTGAATGTCAAGTCGTCTCAACGTTATGACATGTATAGATGAGGATAAACAATACATTCTCAATGGTGATATAGTGTGACATGTTTGGTTTATGCTGATAGCCTACATGATACACTCAGCGTGGTCTTCAATTCCTGTGCAGTCTCTCCAGAAACAGAGGCCAAATATGGTTGTCTTCCTCCTTCCTCCAATCGCACCCTTCACCATCCCTCCTTCCTACCCCTGTACATGGCAGTGGGGTCAGTACATTACCCATGGGGTCTTCATTACCAGCAAGGTCAGCCAGTGTGCACTGCCTGTTTTGCAATGACCTTTGACATTAAGTATTTTGTCTAGGTCAGAACAGAGCGATTTCATAATTGTGCAATACAGTGAAGCAGCAGCTGGACCAAATACCTTGTACTTAATTATTTTGTTTCCTCTTCAGTTCCAGTAATGACCCCAACTGAGTTCTTCTACTCTGATCCTACCATGCACCCGGGGAGAAGAATGGCCAATATTGTGAGCGATATGCAGGTGAGAACTTTGGTCAGACACACACACACACACACTCATCAATGTGTCAGACCTGTCATCCTCGTATTGTTATATTATTTTGTGTCCTTTGTCATGTTGTATCTGATTAATTGCGGGTTATGGAGGGGAGAGGGTTGTATAACCCAGACAACAGCTTACCCCTAACCATTTACTGAGGCTTTTGAACCCTGTGCAATGAAATCCTGAGAAGCTAACAAGCAGGTGGGTTAACAACGAAAGAGAGAGAGTATTTCCCCTGAGTATTGATTTAAATTATGAAGCATGTCATATTTAATGCCATTTTGAAGAGGTTATCTATTTTACTACAGATTAGAATATTTTAATTAAGTGGATTGGGGGAGGTGGGCCATTGTCCCTATGGCCTTGGGTTTGGGAGGGACAACAACCCACTTGGGGGATTGGTCAGAGATTAAGGGGGATCAGACAGACTGGGGAGTTTAATAAGATTGCCCCTTCTATTCAGACTGAGCTAAAACTAAGAAGGGAGGGAGGAAATTGTGACCGCAGGGGCACTGAGAAATCACTGTTTGTGTCTATATAGTAAGTGGGGGGCTACAGTATGAATCGGGGTATTGGTTGTGTGTTTCAAGACCCTCTGTTTTTTGCACTTGTACATCATTTGGGCTGATTGTAGTGACAGTGCTAGCTGTGATTAGATGATTTCCCAAATGAAACTCAGTTTACAGCTGTACTTTGTTTACAATACAACTGACAGCTTTCAGTGTGTATCTATCTTACACATAGAATCAGCAACTTTGTCTTATAATTTTACACTAAAATAAAGCCATTAACCTGCACTCACTGAATACAGCCATGCTGTGTTCAAGCAGCAGAAGTCAAAGATAAACATGTTTTATTCTGCAAACATCCTCACCAGTATCTTTTGACACAACACTTGCTTCTCTTTCTTATCTCCATCTTCCTTTATCCCTTTTGCCTATAGGTTTTTGAGTGCCTCCACCTCAACACCCCTCCCCCCATCATGTCTGCTGGCCTTGCTCCCCCGATCAGACCAGACCCCTTCACGGTAGGACCACACCCCACCAGAGACCTGGGTTGTTCGACCTGGAGAACGGACCCCCTCTACCAGCCCATTGCTCCTAGACCCAAGCCCAGAAAGAGGGGGCATAGTCGGGCAGTGATCCAGCTGACCCTGGAGGAGGATCAGGCTATTACCAGCCTACTGAAGCTCCACTACCAAGACCCTGTCACCCTTACCCAGAAGGACCTTTCTGAAGGAGGGGCATCACCTGTGGATCACATGGCCACAGACCACCACATACCCCTCAACCAGCCGCAAGTGGTTCAGTCCGTTCCCTCTCCAATTGAGCAGATAGGGCCATATCATAGAGGCCAGAGGTCAAGTGCAGAGCTGGAGGCAGCAAACGCCTTACTCACTCTGGATGATTAGTGGGACACTGATAGATGAGGAGGGATCACGGAGCCAGAGCCGGGGCAGTCTGCAAAACAGAAGCCCTGAGAATCTCCAGTAGTGCTCACTAGGAGTCTAGTTCACTGCCATTCAAAAATAGTGAAACCTGTCCAGTCCGCAGGCCTTTGCCATTGACCAGTGGAACTGGAGACAGGAAGGCCTGAAGCATATCTGTGATGCTAACTTTGTGGGGAGAAATGGGATGGCCCCTGGTGGATTCTGAGATAGTGGATGCCCAGGTGGGCAGGTTTGTGAGAGCCTCCTCTGCTAGATCTCTCATCTCCATCATCATCCTTATCAATGTTGGTCCCACAGGGGAAGGGGCAGAGCAGATTGTGTGAAGTAGTGAGCCTCAGAGAAGGAACTGCTATACCAGAGATGGGTACATGGTGATGTGGCAGTAGCCTGTAGTAGTTCTCAGGCCCTGTTCAATTTAGGTTCTTAATGCCTTTCTCATCTGTCTGTTGGTTAGTATGCCCTTGTTTGTGCTTGCTCATACTAAGAGCATGTTTGATTGGTGTGCCATTTCAGTTTTCCAGTCTTTATTCAGTTAAATCTACCTCAAAGTGTACATATCATACATAATGTGATTGTCACACATTCCTTTATCTTTCTCAGGTTCAGTTTGAGAAAACCAAACAAATTTAACAACATGTTTACAAGTTGGTACTATATTCAACCACTACCGGTTTCTTGAGTATTGCATTATGTACGTTTTTAATTTTGTTATCTGACAATATTTAATAAATGTTTTCTCATTTTAGCCTGTGGTCTTTATTTTTAGACTTGAGTAGAAACAAGCCCACCTCTCCTGTAGGAAACAACACAAGTTTTATTAAGAACACTATTGTTTTGAACAAGAAACCCCACTCAAACACACACTATATACAGCATACTGTACACTACAGTGCATCTGCAACAGAATCCCAAAATTAATACTCAGCCACAGGGGGTGCTATAATGCCAGGAAATGGACAGACAGACATTATGACAAATTCCAAAACAACCCCTGGCCTCTACTGTACTTCTTGGCACTTGGTGTGGATCTGACATGATTGGATGGATGCAAGCATCATATAAAAAATCTGAAGGCAAATTGGATTGGATTAGCATGTTGCTTATACCAATCCAATCCTTTTCAGATATATTAGAAGTGTCTAGGTGTAGGGGCTGGAGGTTGGTCTGGAATTGGTCATCAGAGCTAGTACAGTCATGTCTATCAGGGTTGGTACAGTAAGAGAAGCCTCAACTACACGATTAAGCTCTATTTTACCAAGACACCTTCTATACATGTACATATATACAGGTTTTGTGGTCAGGCTATGAACATTTCAGTTTATGATTAGAGCACAAACAAGTGAAGTGTTTGCTATAAAGTATATTCTTAACCAGAAGAACTATCTGGAATTAGTTTTGAAGAGTTCTGTCCAAAATGGCACTATCAACCTTAGATGAGTGTGACAGTAGTGAGATGTGTGCTTCTAGTGAAATTAATTGAAAGGCACTTCCAAGATTGATTTGTTTATCTGACAGACGAAAGTCCTTTATGATTCATTCAACAGTCTCCTTATCTTGATTCTAAAGTTTGGTTTCTCCCTACGGCTTGTGGGTGTGGTTGTGATTTTTAAGGATATTCCGGTTCACCTTGTCGGCATGGTATGGCAGGAATGATAGGCTTAACTGGCATGTGTGTGACTGTGATCATTATGGGTTGTCAATGCATTCCTATGGCAACAAAATGGGAGCCTGTGTTACATCATGGACGTGAAAATAGCCTCTCACTTGGCAGTAGTAGTAGTACTTACAGTATATATGAGACTGACAGACTCACTGACATTGTGGTACAATGGGCCATTGAACTGGAGATTTCCTAACAATGACATTATGGAGTAGGCTTAACTTCAAGGGTCACACACACATATTTTGGTAGAGGACAGGAGTTCACTTGCTGAACTGACCTAAATGACCCATAAAATCAAGAGCAAGGGTTTGAAATCCAGTGTACACACACACTTCCATCTTTTAACACAGACAGGAAGTCCAGCAGAAATCCAGGCCTCTCTGTGGTATTATAGTGTCATATCAACATCATTCTCCTCCCAGTAGATTAATGTTTCATTTCCTGGTCCTTAAAAGTTTCCTAACAACATATTCTCCCATAACCTCCACAAGTCAATTGTTTAAAAAAAAAAAAAGATCATATCAGAAGATATGAGATCTCCTCAGAAGTCTCTTCATTTCCATAGAGTTCTTGATGGTATGCGGCCACTCATTCACTTTCTCCTGTCCAGTTTAATATTCTCAAGCTTTCCCCAACTGATACATCAAAGTTCTGTTAACGCTCCACTGTGACGCTCTCGTGTTGCTAAGGCATTGTCCGCACCTTGTTGTTGGTAACAATGCTGGCAGCCTGGATGACTCGGTATCGCTCTCGAAGGTTCCGCCGCCGCACATGCTCATTAGTGATCTCTAGAACATTCCCTACAGGGAACCAGCCCTTCTGCCCATCGGACAGACGGATGCCCTCATACAAGCCTGGAGAGAGGAGGGGAATTGGAGAGGAGGAAAAGAATGGGGAGGGGGAGGGTAAATTAAAGGGGAGATGTTTTTATATAAATCATGCAAACTAATCATCACATCTCAATAAACTGCTAAGGTTGAGAGGATTGAAGGGATAAAAACATACAGAGGCAGAGTTGGGCGTAAGAGATGTTTAAAACTGGCACAATTTTCTTTCCACCATTTCAATCCAGAAATATTTTGTCACTGTGGATCTTAGCCAGAATTGAACCTAGGAACACTTAATGTATTTTTCTAACATGCTACTGATGGACAGTATGTGAGTCTCCTCTCCCTCACCCTCATTGGTCTTGCGCACCACGTTGATGATCTCAGTGGGCTCCAAGGTGAGCTCATCAGCCTGCTGAGCAATGTACGGTTCGACACACTGCACCTGAGGGCAGTCTGACACACACACAAACACAGTAAATATCAAGTGAAAAAGGCAAATAGTATGTGAGGAATGAGTGTGTGAGGAATGAGGAACTTGTGAGGAACTTGGCTCCTGATTCAGTTGTACTTACCCCAGTCCTCATATATGATCTCCTCCTCATCTCCGTCTGGATTACTGGGGTTAGGGAACGCTGCCATCCATCTGTGCAAGTCAGACCTGTGAAGGAAACAGAGAGAGAGAGAGAGGGCTTGTGAACCTGACAATAGGGCCCATAACGTGTAACACACACACACACACACACACACACACACGCACACGCACACGCACACACGTGCACAGGACACTCACTGTGAGGGGGCCTTGAGCAGCCTCTCCATCATGCGTCCCTGGTGGTTCTCCAGTAGTGTGAGACAGAAGCAGTGTTCCAAGTTGGGGTTGGGACCAGAGTCCTCCCTTACAGACTGGACCTGCACCAGGGACCGGTGGGCATGGTCCATCACCACATAACGCTCCGAACTACACAGGATAAATGTGATTAATTCATTTGTTGATTCATTTATGGATTCATTTAATAATCAATTGAATTATAGCTTTATTCTTGGATCAGTGATTACTGATGAGGATGCAATTTTGAAGTATTCAAATAAGGGCCCAATACTCCAGGGTTGAGGACACACTCACCCCTTCTTTGTGGCAATGATGAGCAGGTCGTTGAAGAGGAAGAGGTAGACAGGGGTGAATTTGGAGCGCAGGTTGAAGATAGTACCCCCTTTGGCCATCTCCTGCAACTCACCACGTTTCTCCAGGAAACGGGTTTGGGAAATAATTGGGATGGCCTGAAGAGAGAAGGAGAGGAAGGGGGGAGGACGAGAGGAAAAGAAGTGCAAGAGGGGATAGAGAGTATGAGGTATATAAACACCATGGAGAGATGAATGTTGGCCTCAAATGTATTTGAGTGTGTGAGTACTCACCTTGAGTTTGTCAAACTCCAGTGTTTTGGACAGGTGGATAAGTTCCTCCACCTGCTTCATCTTCCCCACCTGGGTGTTGCACTCCTCTATGATCTGGTAAGTGCATGAGTGAGTGAGAGAGAGAGAAAGTGTGTGAGAAAGAAAATGAAAAACATAAGATCATGACACAGCTTGGCAGGCTTTTCTGACTTTTCTTCTCACTCAGACAAGAAACTATCCACATACTTTAATGCTCATATTTCATGAAAACCCCCTTTGACTGTATAAAGTTCCTTCCTTTCCTTAGGACTTCTCCCAAATGTCATAAGATCCCTCACTTAAACCAGTAAGTCTACAATGACAGTGAGTCCCTCTGCTCTATCAATAGGATATCCTTCAGTTAGAGCCAAACAATGGAGCAGGCAGCTGACATCACTGTTCCAGACCAGAATGGAAAGCGGTCAAGAATGTTGAGAGAGGAAGGGTGTTACCACTGATCTATAGACCATTGGGTATATACTGTAGATCATTGGGTTACCTTAGAAACAGAGTCCAAGGCTTTGGAGGCTGTCTGCTCCTCTTTTGTACCCTCCTTTGTTCTTCTGAGGATGTTCTGATAAACAACAACAAGAGGTCAACTCCTCAGGAGCTGGATTCATCAGTTTGCAACAACCACATCAAATAAGGTAATATGGTCAAAGTGTTTGCTTGAATGAATCATAAGGTTGTTACTGGTTAAAGTGGTTTGTACGGATGGATTCAGCAAAAAATGCTGACATTGACAAACAAGCCTGATGATATTTTTTTGATAAAAGTGCTAAAGAAAGAGTTAAACAGCAACATCACTGTTCCCATTAACTACAGTTCCCATCATGCCTTACCTCTATGAGCATCTTAATGCGTGTGATTCGCTGGAAGGGAAGAAGCAGGAAGGACATGAACGGGAGACGGTGGCACTGAGGAGACTCCTGCAGACGGGAGATGACTGTAGCAAACTGCACATTGTTTTTCCTGTGGGGGTGTGCGCGCGTGCACACACACACACACACACACACACACACACACACACACACACACACACACACACACACACAATAAGAGGAGAAATATCACATTGCAACTATCGTTATAGTTGTCAGGTGAAGAGAATGCAATTGACCCATGCGTACATGAGGGAAGTGTAGGTCTTGTCCTGGTAGATCTGGTTGCGGACATAGTCGATGTAGGCTGGGAAGTTGTGTTGGCCGTGGTAGTGGATGATGTCACAGATGTCGGAAAATAACAGACTCTGGTCCATACGATCCTCCAGGTCCTTCAGAAACCTGCGGGGTGAAAGGCTTTGTTAGAGGTTCAGAATAAAAGCATTCACACACTGTTGCCTTTAAGGACCAGGATTGGGCATTCCTGATCTAACCCTAACCTTGCCGTACCATGCAAGTCATAAACTATCCCTAGTTTCCTTCCTCTAACAACATGCTTTTTCAGCCATGTACTCCCTGGCATATCCATTTCTCTGTCTCCCCGTCTCTTACCTCTCACTGACCTCCCGCACTCGCAGAATGTTGGAGAAGAGGGTCTTCCTGTCCCTGATAATCAGGGACTCCTCCAGGTCCCGGGAATCCAGGAAGTGTTCGGTGAGAACGCGCAGGGAACGCAGGTACGACGCTTCCGATGTCAACACCTCAAACATACTCTGAATGGAGAGAGAGAGAGATTCGGGGCTGGTCAACTTCTGAGCCATTCGTTCGACTTAGCAAAAGTGGTGTATAAAGTTTTCATGTTGATCAGGGGATGTAGTGGTGGAAAACTCCTCACCTCCTGATACTTGCACTGTTCAGGGCTGAGATCTTCCAGCAACCCACTGTCTCTTACAGCCGGCAGGTCCTGCCACAGGGTACTCTGACCAGGGATGTGCACAGGGCTGCCCCTGGGTGCCCTGTTCCCAGTGCTTGTCCCCGTGCCACCGCAATCCATCTGATAGTCAGCGCTGGCCTTGCTGATGTTGCGGCACACTGTCTGGCGGCGGATCTCCTTAGTAATGACGGTGGCCCGATAGGTTTGGTAAAGAGGCTCTGGGAGAGCGGTGAAAGTTAAAAGGTCAAACAGTTTGTCTTTACATCTCAATGTCTCATATTGTAAAGTCAGATATCAGTAAAGTAAATAAAAGCTCTTTATGGAGATATCTGATCAGAGAAATTGACACTGTATAAGTAAAATGAACTCTTTAATTTTCTTTATATATACATTTTGTCTCAGACCTTTACAGTGTGTTAGCACAGCCTACAATATGAAAGACAACAAATGGGCTTTTCCAGGTATAGAGGGCACCAGCAATTTGAGGACATTCCTACTATGAATAACATTCAAACAATGATGATGTATCATGACTTAGTTCCTGTGGTCTAATGTTACAGTGGGTTCTATATCTGTAACCTGATTTAACAGTGGCTATTACGGTTTTGGTTTGCGTGTAATCTTACCATCCTGCAGCCTGGACTCCCAGTCTGTGGAAGATGTCCTCCTGGGTGGGGCTGCTGGGGGTCTAGGAGAGGAAGGAGGGACAGAGGGTTATTGGGCAGAACTAGCTGACTCGGGAGAGTGGGTGAGAACAGGATTAGAGGTATGATGTGGAGAGATTGAGGTAATATGAGGCAAGATTATAACAACAAGTGAGAGTGAGGGAAGAGGGAGATGGCATCTGCCAGGTGAAAGAGAGATGAGCGAAGAATACGATTGTGGCTTACTGCTCTTCCTCTGTGTCCTCCTTCTCTCCTTCAGGGCCCCTGTCCTCCTCTTGTTCTAAAGGGAGAAACAAAAGCATAAGCAACACCTCCCTTCTACTGAAAACAATGCTTGGCACTGACTTCTTGACTAACCCTTTGCTTGTGCGAGAGACTGGAGTGAGATGTTGCTGAGTCTCCTGGCATCTTGACCTGTCTTGGGAGGCTGATGGGGGGCTCTATGGCGCAGGAGGGGGCTGGAAGGGGGTGGAGGGGCGGCTCTGTGGGGGCCCAGCGGACTGGTGGAGGGGTTGGGGGAGGAGGGGCGCAGGGACCGCCACTCCTCTGCGGTGGGCTGGGGGAGGGGTATGCCCCCTCGATGCACAGGGGTGAGGTTGCGGGTGTTTTTGGGCTTCTCCTGGGCAAGGGGAATCCGAGGTGGGATGGCAGGAGGGCTGTCCTCCATACTCTGAGCTGGATCTGGATCAGGCTGGAACTCTGAAGAAGGGTCCGAGTGGCTGGAGGACAGTTTAAAGCGACGGGCAGGTTTCCGGACCTTGATATTCAATTCCTGACAGGTCTTTCTGGGTGTAGGCTCGACCACTAGTAGAGTGGCTTCATATATAGAGTCCTCCTCTTCATCTAAGGGGGCTCTGACATGGGTGGGTGGGGATTGTGTTCGTTTGGGGGGGATGGGGGGAGACTGGGGACGTTTTGTGGAGAAGGAGGTCAACACCACCAGAGGACCTGGGTCTGACCGTCTCCTGTTACCCTCTGCAATCATCACATCCAGAAACTGGTGGAACTTTGCCTTGGTGGGTTTCACCCTCCTTTCTTCACTCTCATCTCCCTCTGAAGATTCACTCCCCTCTTCATCTCCGACCTCACTTTCCCCCTCCCCTCCTTGCTCCTCCTCCACTTCCACACCAAATCCATGCTCCTCTGCCTCTCCCTCCTCCTCTTCTTCATCTTCCTTCTCCTCTTCCTCATTCACAGGCACCCACACCAGTATCATGCCAGGTCGCTGGACGTGGCACACACAGCTGCAGTCCCTCTCACAGCGTGGGCTTGGTGGGGTGTCTGAACCCTGCTCAGCTTCTGCCTCCACCCCTCCAATCAGCTGAAGCTCCACCTCCTTGCCATCTGGTTCTGGGTGAGAGGGAGATACACAGAGTTAGAGGCCAGAGTTATATACTGTAATAATATATAATACAGTAATAATAATAAGATGTAACAGGATGAAATTAGGATAATGTTTCAATGCAAGCTCTTTTGAAAAGAGAATGGAAAATTGATGTTTTTAAAGAAAAATAAAGTATATAAAGATTTGGTCCATGTACAAAATGAAATCACATTAGATCACTCATTTTAGATAGAATGCCCACACTTAAAAATCTTGCAGTTATCTGATCAGTGTGAATGGGTTTCCTACTAAGTCTGTTTGGCTACATATGTATCCTGTGATAGGGCATCTCACTTTCACTGAGAGCCCTTTCCATCTCCTCAGTTATTTTATGGTATGGTAAATATCAGTAGGCCTTACAGCCTGAATGCATCACGCAAACTGGACAGTCCAGTCAGTTCAATTGCAAATAGAGCTCTAAGGACTCTTCAAGGAGTAGAACCATGTCTAACGAGCATGCCTAAACACAATAATGAGGAGTTGAGATGATTCGATGCAAATGTACTTGAATCATGTCACAAGGTATTGTGAGGGAGAGAGTGTGTGCATGAGAGTGTGTGTGTGTGTGTGTGTGTGTGTGTGTGTGTGGGCTTGCATGCACTCACGTGAGAGAGGGGTTAAAAGACAACAAGAAATTAGAATTGTGTGAGTGTGTACAAAAGAGAGAAAAAGTAGCCATTGGAATGAGAGAAGCCTGGGAGAGAGCCAGAGGCTTCTTGTCCAAAGCTGTACAGCTTAGGCTCAAGGCTTACAGAGTTTCTAACTATTCTACTGTTGCTGGAAAACAAGAAAAACAAGAAACTGGAATTATTTCCAACTGGAGGAAGGAACAAATAAATATCAAAACAGATAAACAAAAATAAATCTCTTGCAAAGCAGCTTGACCACATTTCGAGAATAAAGTGTACGAGACAAAGAAATTGTGAGAATAGGAACAATTTATAGTGGAAGTCATTTGGAAAAGAGAACTTTAAGATGCTTATTTACAGTAGACCATTGTGGTTACAACTGGTAAGGTTTCATTGTGCATTTAATTTACTGTTAAGAATGAATTCTCACAAAAGATGTTGCAAAACCATGTCACTCATTTAGAGCAGGGTATCTATTCATTTAGTGGGTATTCAAAGGGCAAAAGGTTGACAAAACTGCCTTGAGAAAATGTGTGCTTATATAGACTGATGATTATAAGAATGAACAATTAATAGATTTAAATAAACCACCTTGTCTTCAATCTCAGTTCCTCAGCTATTGACACCACTCCCTCATTCTGCCTCCTCCCTTTCACTCTCTCTCTCACACACACACACACACACACACACACACACACACACACACACACACACACACACACACACACACACACACACACACACGCTGACAGAACCTGTTTTATGGCTGACGTGAAATGGCTCCACACCTGTGTATTCTTCAGTGAGCTCTATATGTGTCTAGACCTCAGAGTCAGCTCTCATATCAGTATATGTGAAATTCACAGAAGTGGCCATTACAACTGACAAACAAAAGTGTACAGGTGTACAACAATTTTACCTAACTTGGCTGTTACCCAAGGCTTGCTTATAGGGTGGGGCTCATTGTTGAGGCTTGTAAAGGCTTTGAAACTAATACGTTATGTGTTGAGATCACTTATTGTGGATGACACTGTCTAGTCTGTCTGACTATCTGTTCCATGTGCTGATCTGTTTTGCAGGTCACCTGCAAAATCAATGTATGTCTCATTGATATGTAGTCACTTTGCTAGCAAATGACCAGTCCCTTTCATAGGTTGTTTTGTGAGAGGCATTATGCAATTGATCGTGATTAATTGACTGATTGTGGCCTACCTGATCGTCCTCCCTCCACAGTGACTGGGATACCACTCCCCTCCCCTCCTCCAAGGGTTTCCCTTTTCGCCTGATTGCTCTGCTGCCGCAGAATGCGGCTTTTCTTCAGGGGCAGTGGTGGGGCCTGCTCTCCCCCTGGCTGTGTCTGGGGGGCCCGGGCTGGTTTGGGCTTGACGGTGGGGGCCCTTTTGGACTTTTGGGTTGGGGAAGGTTTGGCTATACCATTAGCAGTTTGCTCCACTCCAGACAAGGTAGCCTCTGGCTGGCTAAACCTGTCCACAATCCTCTTCACCTTCCCCACAGAAGTCCGGGCTGTGCTGCACCTCTCTCCCAGTGGGGGGGAGTCACTTTGGGGGGATGGTTTCCTTGGGATGGGGGGCCGGGTTTTGGCCTCCGGTTTGGGGGTTACGGGGGATGTGGGTTGTTTGGGAGGCTCCAGGAGGGACATGTTCAAGGGTGATATTTTTCTAGTGGGTGTTACAATCCAGGCTCTGACCCAATAGAGGTCAGGCTTTAAGAAAAAGGGTCAATGACGAATTGTCATTTTCACCTGCAGAGGACAGGGAGAGAGAGAGAGAGAGTTAGGATATGAAGAGTTTGACATTATAAAAGAGGAGAGTGCATCACTGGTGTAATTATATTGTATAATAACGTTCTCAGCATTGACATAACTCAACATGGCAAGGATAGTATGAGCATTCCCCACTTTTCATACACACACATACACACACACACACACACACACACACACACATCATAAAACCTGAAGCATCATTCCTTAATCAAATTCTGTTCTGATCCTCCCACTGTTGCTGCAGTAGAAATCCCTAAGTGAAAAGGATCCAAGGAACAGGAACTTTGTTCTGGAGAGAAGGAATTGGAACTTTGGACTGGGAAGTGAGGCGCCTTCTGAAAACACTGTAAACATTCCTGAAGATGAAACCCTTGGTTATAACAGCATTAACAGCTATTCTGAGAAACCAGCTGACAAACCACAGATGCCTTGCGATCAGGTAATAGTGACATCAATATCACACAACACAACAGGATAGACCATCATCCACATTACTCTGAGTGAATGTACATTACAATCAATATTTTTATTCCCATTTCAAATATAACAGTTTCAGAAGGTGCCTTTGGTTAGTATTTGCAGTATGTGTGTGTGTATGTAAAATAGACCTCTTAGATTCAGTGTGTGTTTCTCCCCTAGGCATAGAGTCAGATCAAATATAATGAACAGCTAACCACACCTCCAATACATACAGTACTCCAACACTCTGGCCAACACAGTACCATTCTTCACCTTGCAACCATTCCACTTTGAAGTAATTACACTGTTATGAAGTGGTAAACAGTGACAAAAATAGGTTTCACAATAGCAGGCGTGACAATAACAGGACAAATCTCCTATGCTTCTTAGTGTTATGACAGTTTCAACCTATACACTGAACACTGGTTAATGAACAACAGAGCAAAGTGCGGGAGAGATGAAGGGAGTGAAGGTGAAGGTGAAGTGAAGGTTTCCCCAATGAAAAGATAATGATATAAATACCACCACCCTGAACCTGTCTCTTTGTAAGCATCCCTTTATGATGGTGAAACATTTTAATGTATGCATACATACACACGTATATATTTGATGACTCAATAATCAGATGTCAGTGATTATAAGAAGATGATGTGAATGCCAGCTATGGGTGTATGCAATGTATGGTATGCAAGTGGGTGGGCAACATTCCGAAGGGTTGATCAAGCATGACATTTGATAGCATTCAATACCCTGATGTTCTTCAGCTGTTTGATTTGAATGTAATGTGGTACATTCAAATCAAACAGCTGAAGAAAGTACAATATTCGTTTCAGTTCCCTTCTTTCCAGAAAAGGGTAAAGTGAGAATGTGATGAGATAACTATACACATTTAATCAAGGGGTAATTTAAATAGAGACACTAAAATGCAAATCAGCAGATTTGATCCTACATACACTTTGAATAAGTGAGCCACAGCTGTTGCAATATTAAACCAAGACGGGTTAGTCATATACTGAGTCATCAGGCACTATAGGAGGGCTTGGCTAGAGGGAGAGTATTGCACTGTTCCCTGAAACTGCTCCCAGAAATTTGATTGTAAAGCTGTATCTGACTTGTATCTTGAGTTTGACCGACTTAATTCCAGTCAATACAGGGAATAATCAGAGTTGATTATCATTTTCTATAAGGATGTTATAGATGCTAAATTGACTCTATCTTTCCAAATGTTTTACACCCAGTCAACAGACTGCTCTAATGGTACCATTACAGTATAGACATAAAATGAATCTATTGGCAGCTTCAACATCCTGACTGAGACATTTATCGCTGGATGAGTGTGTTGTCTTTTGCATGTCAACAATGCAACAACAGCAGAAGCAGCAGCAGAAGAAGCAGCAGAAGAAGCAGCAGCAGCAGCGATTGTCTCTGACTTTGTCTTTCTATTTGAGTTGTTTGAGAACAGAACTAGCTAGTCTGACGAGTTTATGGCAAGAAATAGTGTGCAAGGTCATGCAGCAACAGATGAGTAGATAGCAAAGTGTCTCTTGAAGGAGGAAAATGCTTATGGATGAGTATCGGAAATGTCTAACATACTTTTATGAGAGGACATAATTGGAATCTTTCATTTTAACACACCATACACCCACTCCACTAGCTTCCCCCTTTTGTTCTTTCATTTTGTGAGAGTAGTCAGCACTTAATGTAGTTGTACACAATCTCATATCCACTGTATATACTTCAGTTTTGCATTTTTTGCATGGAAGATTGCCCGGGCACATTGTTACACTTGAGAAAAATCCTTCACTGCTGCAAAACGCTAACTTAGAAGTCTTAACAACTTTCAACTTGCCAATGTGTTTGTGAATTCAGGTTTCAGCTTTAGCCTCAGGCTCTAACAGTGTAACTGAGTAGGGAAGCATACTGCTGGTGAACACACACAAAGATTTTTAAACAATATTGTATTAGATGTAGAGGGATCCATTAACTCTGTGTATGTGTGTGTGTGTGTGTGTGTGTGTGTGTGTGTGTGTGTGTGTGTGTGTGTGTGTGTGTGTGTGTGTGTGTGTGTGTGTGTGTGTGTGTGTGTGTGTGTGTAATAATTTGGTGTACACCCCTCTTCCTGTCTCTCTGTCTGTGGTAATCACTATGGATAAACTCTATTGTCTGCCCTTGCTTCTTGACCTGTTTTAGTCAATGGCACCATTCTTTAGTGTTTCAGACCGACAGATACAGTAGGTCACTAGGGCAGTCTACCAGTCTGCCAAAACATGCAGGCATTGTATCGCTGAATCAATGTTAGAGAGCCCAGAGTGCCTAGTGATGACCTACTCAGTTTTGTAGATTTTTCATTGTGTGATCCACTAAGTAAGACAGTCAAGCTGACAATCCTGAGTACTTACAGTAAGGGGACCTCCATTAACAAAATGCTGTGTATGTATTTGGCCATCTGCTCTTAAATGTCAGTGTAATGGGTAAGTGTGTTCAATTGGGGGAAGCCTTAGGGAGAGAAATCGAAAAGCACCAGACACAGAGTCTGGGGTAGCCTGACTGACAATAGCCATTAGAAAGAATATGTTGGCATGGAAAAGGTGTGAGTTGAACTGGAACCCCAACGGGAGTCTGTCCTCCGATTTCTACCTCCACCAGCCTCAACTGGAACACACACACACACACACACACACACACACACACACACACACATATATACAGTCATGGAGATATTGGATATTGGATCAGTGTTCAATTCATTGGAAAATGTCGCCTATAATTGTGTGGAATAACTTTCAGGTTGCCAAGTTAGAGAGGGAAGGATGACAGTGCTAATATCTGGGTATACTTACAAATTCCTAGATAAGCTTAAAATGGCAATCTAGGATTCAAACAACAACAAAGCGGCGAAATGTAACCACTGCCAAATTCATAGACAGAGCTATAGATGCAAGGACTGACCACGCATGAGATTAAAATGATAGTTTTAACAATGTTTTGAAGCTATACAGTGTTTCTTTACAATTACATTGTTTTCAAACAATGCAGTAAAACAAGCTTATATTTTGGGTTCTGATGAGGTAAGACAGGGATTCTAATGGGGTAAGTTGAAGTAAGCTCATGAGACATGTATAAATTATATTATTCAAGAAGCAATGGCTATATATCATTCAAAGTCCAAAAATTGATGTACCAATCCCAGATTGCCCCTTTAAATAGGATAGTGTGGACATCGTTTGCAAATAAAACTTGCAATTTGAATGAGAGGAACTAAGTCATAACAAGGCATTTGGTTGTCTGTCAATCAACGGTCAGAATCAGGTGCATAAAACTCACCTGTACAGTAGATTCGCAGCGACGTCTTCAATCATACACCGAACCAGAGGTACAGGCTTGTTGTGATCTTGGATTGGAAACTCTCCGATCAGTCGCCCAGATCAATCGCCCCTACCATTAAAAAACTCGTATGGGCTATTTAAACAGGTCGTCTGCGCTCTTCGCTTAGATATCAACTTCATCAATTCCACACAAATATTTTTAAATCTAACAATAGATAATGTAAACTGGAACGTTGATCTCAAACAAAAATCGGGTAGTTCTCAGTGAGTATTCCTTATTTGTTCGCTACATTTTCTTTATGGTGTGAATTCGGGAGCATTATCATCCGTTGTTGCCAGTTCTTTGTTTCCTGCTTGCGTGCGCCTGCTGTTGGTCCGCTGGTGTGGGGTTGTCTATGAGAGGCAGTGCCCCCGCCTCTCCACATCTCCCTTTATCTCTCTTTCTCCTCTCACACAACTCGCCCTGTCACACTTGAGTAAACATACTCAAAAACACAACGATGGAAAAATGGAAGAATATACTGAATTATTTCGTAAATATATATTTTTTATTTAGATAGGCAAAATTTGTATAGGCTTTTAGGGGCTTTTACCTAATGTGTATGGGTCCCTATTGTCATCAATGTTCATTATCACTAGGCTATGCGTAGCCTATAAAGGGCATATGAATTAGTACAGGTGCACACATTCACAGGTGTCCAAGGGGGAGTTATGGTATGTTCGTTTGCTTCTCAGGAACTCGTAGCTCCCAATTGGAGAAGTCGGTCAACTCCGACCTGAATGCATTGGAGTGGTTTCGAAGTGGGAACAACTCTTCAACCAATCAGATTTCGTTTGCAATCCATAATGAACATTAACAAACTACAAACATACATATACACGTGTGATTGTTAACAATTTAAATATGTACATTTACTGTCAAAATCAGCTTCTGACGACAACTCGTAAACTCGGGTATCATCATACTGGTCCGAGTTTCCCACTTGCAACTCCGACTTGGTGGGTCGTTCTCGTGGTTATTTCCTACTCAGGAACTCGTTTATCCGCGTTCCCTACAGCTGCCGAATACACCACTAGTCCTGCCCATCGACTGCCCCACCCCGCACACTGTGCGGGTTTCTTGGTGCTGTATTTCCATCTCGTGACAATTATTGGAATAATCCTTTTTTTTTTTTTTTACTTGATTAGGACTTAAAACAATATATATATATATTGAGTCCATGAGCAAAGTTCATATTTTACAGTTAATAATATAAGCTATTCCCATCTCACACAACACATATTTTGCACACACGATCGCAGACTAGTATAGATAGCCTATCAATGGGAAAATGTTGATACCCTAAATGCAACCCGGTCTCCGTTCTACAAAATACCAAAGTGGTAATGTGTAGGCCTACACGTATTTTCCCTCAGCGCCTTTGAGAACGGGACTGGAATATGTACTACGTGTACATACTGTATTACCACTTTGCTATTTTGTACAAATACAGTAGTAGCCTCCATAGATAGGAGATCGGGTTGCCAAAACGGCACTCTCTAAATAGTGTGTTTGACAGCATTCAGTTTTGAACAGCCGCTGATCAATACTGATCAGAACCTTTCAATACCTGTTGCATTACATGGACCCACTCAACTGAAGTACCCCAGGCTCATCCTATCTATCTATCTATCTATCTATCTATCTATCTATCTATCTATCTATCTATCTAACATTCTATACAACCAATCCAACCAACCAACTAAACCATCTCTAACTTTATAAGCAACCATAATAAGACTATCTCTGTTACGGTTCCCCCTCCTAACCAACCCTCTGGCACCACCTTGAGGCCCCGGCGATCATCGCTGGAGCGTCCAGCTCCCAGTCGGCAGCGCACCTGCGCCCTATTGCCAATCAGCACACCTGCAACCCATCCCCAATCAGCACCCTATAAGAACCCTGCCTAGTCATCACTCCAGTGCCAGAACGTACTGTGATGAATGGTAACTTACTTGTGACCCGCAGATGCTTCAGCACTCCAGAGAAACCCTTGTGTCTTGTTTTCTCCTTGTGACCTACCCTGTGCTTCCCCAGAACCCTTGTCTTCCTTGGACCCCCTCGTCAACCCATTCCACGGACATAGCCCCTACCTGAACTTCGGCCCCCTACCCCTCCGGCCCTGTATAGACTACCGGAGTCTCAATGACATCACTATGAAAAACAAGTATCCACTACCCCTCATCAGCTCAACCTTCGAGCCTCTCCGTCAAGTGGCCATCTTCATCAAGCTGGACCTCCGGAGTACCTACCACCTTGTACGCATAAAGGAGTGGGACGAATGGAAGACGGCCTTTAACACCCACCTGGGACATTTCGAGTACCTGGTGATGCCCTTCGGGCTCACTAATGCACAAGTTGAACGTCTTTGTGGTGGTATACTTGGATAACATCCTGGTGTTCTCCAGAACAGAAGAGGAGCACCAGCAGCACATCCGTATGGTCCTCCAACGACTCCTGGAGAACAGACTCTTTGTGAAGGCCGAAAAGTGCCAATTCCATGCCGCCTCCGTGGAGTACTTGGGCCACATCGTGGAGAAGGGTCACCTACAGGCGGACGAGAGGAAGCTGCTGGCAGTGTATGCGGCCTTGGTGGAGTGGAGACACTGGCTTGTGGGGTCCCCGCAGCCATATGTGGTTTGGTCGGCCAAGAGGCTCAACTCCCGCCAGGCGCGCTGGGCCCTCTTCACCCGGTTCAAATTCATAAATCACCTACAAGCCAGGCTCCAGCAACACTAAGGCCGACGCACTCTCCCGTCTGGCCCTGGAGGAGGTGGCTCCGTCAACCCCCGGCACCATCCTTCCCCCCCTCCCGAGTGGTTGGCGTCGTCACCTGGGCCATCGACTCCATGGTCAGGACTGCCCAACGCACTCACCCCAGCCCAGGAGGCGGACCCCCCGGATGTGTCTTCGTTCCCCCATCAGCCCGATCCCGAGTCCTGGAGTGGGGGCACGCCAGCGAATTCGCCTGTCACCCAGGGGTGGGCCAGACTCTATCCTTCATCCACCAATGGTTCTGGCGGCCTGCCATGGAGTTGGATACCCGGGAGTATGTCGCCGCGTGTACCATCTGTGCCCGGAGCATCCCATCAACCCCCAGCCAGACTACTACAACCCCTTCCTATCCCCAGCCGCCCTTGGTCCCACATAGCCCTGGATTTCGTGACCGGTCTCCCCGCCTCCCAGGGTAACACTGTGGTACTTACCATCGTTGACTGGTTTTCGAAGTCCGCCCACTTCGTTGCCCTTCCCAAACTCTCCTCCTCTGCCGAGACCGCCGACCTCCTAGTGAGCCACGTGGGGGATCCCCCTGGACATTTTGTTTTCAAATCAAGCCTGCAGTCTCCAGCCTCCTGTCTCCCCCTGTCAAAGCCCCTCCTCAGCCCCAAGTGCTGGATGACGGCGACCCCGTGTGGACCGTGAGGGAGGTCCTGGCGGTCCGCCGTAGGGGTCACAGTTTCCAGTACCTCGTCGACTGGGAGGGCTACGGGCCTGAGGATTGAGACTGGGTCCTGGCCTCCTACTTCGCGGACCCCTCCTTGTTGGCCGACTTCTATCGGGCCCACCCAGATGCTCCAGGATGGTCGCCCGGTGTTTCCCATAGGGAGGGGGGTACTGTTATGGTTCCCCCTACTAACCAACCCTCTGGCACCACCTTGAGGCCCCGGCCATCATCGCTGAAGCATCCAGTTCCCAGTCGGCAGCGCATCTGCGCCCTATCGCCAATCAGCACCCTATAAGAACCATGCCCGGTCATCACTCCAGTGCCAGAATGTACTGTGATGAATGGTAACTTACCCGTGACCCACAGACGCTTCAGCCCTCCAGAGAAACCCTTGTGAATTCCTTGTCTTGTTTTCTCCTTGTGACCTTCCCTGTTCTCCTGTGCTTCCACAGAACCCTCATCTTCCTTGGACCCCCTCGTCAACCCATTCCACAGACCTAGCCCGTACCTGAACTTCGGCCCCCTACCCCTCTCAGCTACTAGACCTCCCGCTAACGACTCCTGGACCGAACCCCGACTACCCCTACAGATTATCCCACGGCTCTTGCCCCTCCCCCGAACACTGGACCTCCTGCTATCGACCCCCGGGCCGGACCCCGACGACTCCTTGGATTATCTCTCTCTCTCTCCCCTACCCCTCTCCCTATTCTTTACTATTAAATACGCTTTTGGGCTAAACACTACCCTCTCTGTGTGCTGTCATTTGGTTCCTCAGATGTTCCTTTGTAACAATCTCACTTTCTTTCAACTACCCAGCAAATCTATCTATCTAAACATCTTTCAACCTTTTCCACTAATTTCTAGTTATTATGATTATATTCTTCCACCTGCTATTCCTCCTACAACTTTTAAGCTATTCATACCATTCCAACTTTAAAACGTGCAGAGAGGTCTAACTCACATTGCTACACCACTTAAACGCCCACCTATTCAACTTTTTTAACTATTAAGCTTTTTGTAACTCCAAAACCCCTCTCCGGTTAACATGGTGGATTGTTGATTTTGGCCAACATTCTGAGATCCTTTATTATTGCAACTATCATGGAACTTTCAGGACTCTTAATTCTAAAACTACAAGAGGCCTGCAAAACACATTCTTAGAATGATTACACAATACACTCTCTTTGCTACCAGTTCTACACCACTGAAGCCACACTCAACCAACCAACCCTCTACCCACTCCACTGAACTACCCCAGACTCATCATGTCTGTCTATGACCTTCTAACATACTATTGATCTAACCTTCTATCTTTCTAACCTTATATCAATCTCAACCTTCAACTACCTAGCATCATCCTTTCTTCTTTTCACCAGTCACTACTGCTTCACTCAGTATAACTGACACTGATTAACCTCTTAATTGTTCTGATCTTTCTATACCTCCTCTCTCTCATCTATTCATCCTCTCTTTCATTTATCCATTCATCCATACAATCAACCAACCAACCTATCTCACTTTCTTTCAACTACCCAGAAAATCTTCATTATCTATGAGATAGTTTTAATACTCATCATTGCGTACTTTGTCAAAATGTTGGCTGGACCTTGTTAAAGTCCCGTAGATTACTTCATTACTACCTTTTTGTGTACAAAGCCCTACTGCATACACTCCCGGCTTACCTAACCTTGTTATTGAAGTATAAGAACCTAATTAGTTCTCAGAGTTGGTTAACTCTTGAGGTTCCTTGGGTCTCCACCGAGTCCGCTTTTAGTTTTGGTGCACCTCACTGCTGGAACAATCCACAAAACACATTACAGTTGGTTGTTCTGGTGCTGCACAGGCAATTTAAAATGTTGATTGATAAACTCTTTGGTGAAGAATGTGATTGTTACTCTTGATAAAACATATCATTTTACATGATGTATTGATTTGAAATCATGTATGAAATCTATTTTACTGTGCTGTATTTTTGTATGTGTCGTTTTGAAATTGTATGTATATTGTGGACAGAGTGCACCTGCAAAAGAGTCGTTGGCTCAGCGTGTTTCCCCTGTATAAATAAAAGTTTAAAAAAATAATAATAATCAACTTGAGACTGCAGATACAATGCCTGTACTCGCCTGAAGGATAAAAAGTAGCACATAAAATATTCGTTGTCAAAACGTTACCATGGTTACATTGGGACAGACACATTTTTCAGCCTCAATCCAGTCATGACTATTCAACAAAACAATAAATCCATGAATGATTATCAAGTTTATTTTCAGTGAAGTTCTTAGTTACATGACTGTATGACTGGCAAATAAGTTTAGAAGTTGAGTGTGCAGTATTTATTAAGTTTGTCAATGAAGACCATAACTAGTATAGATTGGTCAGCTAGCCAGCTGGTTTAATTTCATATGAAACGAAAGGGGTGCTCATTTATAATTCTGTGTATACAAAACAGTGCATATAAGTACCTCTAAAAGAAACCAGTTACTATAAAAGTAACTAATATACCACTCTGCTATAGCCTTTTCTCAATAGTTAGAAACAGGACTCCTCGCGTCCTCTCCTCCGTCCTCAAAAAGCATTGGATGAGAATATGTAAGGGGAGGAACCCCGATCTTCTCCTCCAATGCGTTTTCAGTAGGACACGAATGAGAAGGTTCTTGAGTGCTGATTTCTGCAGTAGCCTACATCATGAATGAGAAGTAGATCCGGTGATTTTATAAATGTATGCCAATCTGAAAAGTTGCAAAGAAAGAACTGTTATTTTCAGAAGGTATATGCAATGCATACTGTTTGAGATGATCGATCAGCTATTCATAAGTCATTTTTCAAAGTATAGATATTCCTTGAATGTAGAAAAAAACATTCAGTAGATGGAGACGGGTCTATTTTACTAGGGTACTCCTGCGGTGCAAAGATACTGCGGCTTTTTAGTAGTGAGGAAGTGGTGTTTCCTCTATTTGACGTTGCGTGCGTAGAATTACTCCGCCGCTAGCCAAACGCTTTCAGGCCGTCGGTGGTGAACACTGGTGGTGAATGAATGTAAAGCGTGTGTTTACACCAGCTCCCCATCACCTGTCAAATTGACGAGCAATCACATTTTGTCTTTAAAAGGTACGATATGATTTTTTTCTCGTGTTTTAGAATATGTCATATCAATGATGATGTAGTGTTAAGTGTCGTGGAGACCACCAGAACAACGTAGATATAGTTAGCCAGCTAGCTGGCTAATAATGCTGAAAATGTTAGCTAAATCTAGCTGGATAGTATTAACCGTTATCTGGCTAGCAAGCAGCTTACCCTAGCTGTCTAACGTTAATCCATGTGAAAAAATTAAGATAGCATTAGCTAGCTAGCCGATTATCAATCAACGTTGTTAGCCTGACAGTCAGATGGGCTACTATTAACACAGCTGTGTTCTTGGCAGATTGGGCAACGGGGATGGACTATTTACAATACTTGTCTAGTATGTCTCTCTTCACATAAACTGACTGATGGTAACGGAGCAAGGTACATTACACAGCTAGTTTGCCTCACTAATTTCCAGCAGCAGATTATGTTGTTTCTATGTTTCTATGTTGTTGAAATTTCCATCCAGCATTTAGCTAGCGAATTAGCTAATCCCGTTAGCAGGAGTTTGCTAGCTGGATGATCTCCGATTGCATGCACTGTCACTCAGTGGCAAGGTAAAACTCATGCAAGTGGCTGACGTAAACAAATAACCCAACCCATCCTAAGTGATTGCCACCCATCCAACATGTTATGTAGTTAATAAGAGAGCTATTTTACTACAGTAGACTTACTACTGTGTATTAACTAGAATACATTTGAAAATGATGCTGATTTTAGGGGCGTGACTCGTGAGTTCATCTTGGCAACCAGATTGTCAACATTGCCATATTGGGATCAAATCCGTATATATGATTCATGTGAATTAATCACAATGCTAACCACAAAGAATAACACAGCCTGTTCACGGTTTCTCTGTGTAAATATTTATTTTTGTGTGCAGCCTGTGATGCAATTAAGACCTATCGGGGCATTATAATTGTGTGTGTGTGTGCGCGCGCACGTCCTACGTGCGCTTGTCCGTGTCCATTGGGTCGGGTTTATATGAATAATAGCAGTATATGTGACCAATTCTTCGCTCAGTTTGCCTGTTGTTAGGTTGGTTTTATTTTCTGTGAGTGCGCGTATGCCCTCACGCCAGTTTGCATGTGCATGCTGAGGTCTGGAGTAGTCGGCTTCTCCCCAGCGATAGTCAGTGTACCTTTCTTATTGCAAGCAGAGGTGCCAATTAGCCCCTCTGGTCCCCAGAGCAGGGAGCTGAGGCTATATGCATAGTGTCATCTATTTACTGCTGCCTCCCGCCTGACCCACCACAGGGGCCTGGGGGCTGGGCCTGAGCATATCCAGAGGGGTTGGCTGTGATTGAGGTTGTTTTTGTAGTGTGTGTGTGTGTGTGTGTGTGTGTGTGTGTCTTCTGTTTCTGCTTCTGATATACATTAGCCTACATCCTATTGTTTGTCTTCTTCCTGTCCAGGACCAGACAGACATACTCACACTGAAGCGTTTACGGTAGCCATCAACAGGACGGACTCTCTGGCAACTGACCTTTTGGAGGTAAGTGTGGGTTTACCACCCGTGATTACTTGAGCAGAAAGCCATGAAGCCAAGAACGTTCTGTTTTTCCGTAGGCTAGATGTCCCCTTTACACATTTTGCAAATATTCTAAGAGTTGTTGTCTTTTGAATCTGGTTTTAATTGGAGCTTTAGTGTGCAGTCAGGGTGCTGAACAAGGCCACAGTCAATGCTCTATTGGGACTCACTCTTTCTACTGGGGGTAGAAATCCCACTGAGCTTATAATACAGCACAGTAGCGAGACATACATGAGAGAAGAAAGGAGGTCTATATGCACTTTATCTGTAAAGTGATATTTCAGCACTCGGAATTGGCTCGCAATAGTAGATGAGCTGCTACGCTTGATGGGTTTTTGAGCATTGAGATTGATTATTTCTCATAAAAAAACAATACTGTATCTTATCGGACCCCCCTTCTCTCCCTGTCTCGACCCCTCTCTCACAGTGGAATAGCGGAATAACTCTTGAACCATGAGCTCTGTGGCTGTGCTGACCCCGGAGAGCTTTGCTGAGCACCGCAGCGGGCTGAAGGACCAGGAGATCACAGGTATGGTATGGGTGGCTGAAGGGGATCTGAGGATGAGGCACATCTACAGATTTGGCAGGTCATGGCAGAGCACCATAGTACCATAGTGGTGTGTGTGTGTGCAGTCCACATCTATTATTTCTTCAGGGAAGGAAGGCAGTAAATAAAGTTGACTTGATCCTTTTAGTGGCTTCCTATTCACCTTGTGATGGGAATATGCCCTCCCACGCAAGGTCCTTCTGTTGAACAGTGCAAGAGCTAGCGCGTGCTGCTCTCTGTGAATCACTGGCATAGTAGAGCAGGGTCGTGTGCAAAAACTCCCATCGGACGTATTTTAACGGGGGATGAGACTTTTTCAGGAAGTAAACAGCTATGATGCAGCGGCACACAAAATGATGATAGTTCGAGACGGTATGCATTATGGATTGACCAGAAATACACATGAAAATTGATTTCTGGTAAACTTCCCCTTTAAGCAAATCCAGTGATGCTTTTTGTGACTTTTATAAAAATGTAAAACTCTCTTGTTTTCTCTAATCTATTTCTCATTCTCCATCCATCTTCAAGGCGGTGTGCTGGAGGATGAGGCCTACATCCCCACCTACCTGGAGGCCTTTCCTCCTCTCCCTGAGAAGGGAGCCCCGGGGGAGAAGGCAGGAGAGCCGGCCGGGGCCTGGAGTAAGATTAGGCCTATCAAAGCCTCTGTCATCACCCAGGTGAGACACACACACACACAATTTCTCTATCTCCATCTATTCTTCAACCACTGTCCTCTCATCATTCTGTTATCCACCACCCAGGTGTTCCATGTGCCCCTTGAGGAGCGGCGCTACAAGGACAACAGCCAGTTTGGTGAGGGCGAGGAGGCCAAGGTGTGTCTGGACATAATGCAGCGGACTGGGGCTCACATCGAGCTGTCGCTGGCCAAGGACCAGGGCCTGTCCATCATGGTGACTGGCAAACTGGACTCTGTTATGAAGGCCCGCAAGGAGATCGTGGCTCGACTGCAGACACAGGTGTTTTAGAGTACTCCTAAATTCTCCCACACTTATATAGGCTAGGGCTGTTGCAGTTTGGAATTTCCCCACCATAATATAGGCCTATAAAGTAAATATAGTTGTTGCGGTGTGTTCCATCTCTCCATTTCTGCCTTCCTCCTCTGGTTCCCAGGCTTCAGCCACAGTGGCCATTCCCAAGGAGCACCACCGGTTTGTGATTGGGAAGAATGGTGAGAAGCTGCAAGAGCTGGAGCTGAAGACGGCCACCAAGATCGCCATCCCGCGCCCCGACGACCCTAGTACCAACATCAGGATCACAGGCACTAAGGAGGGCATCGAGAAGGCTCGCCACGAGATCCTGCTCATATCTGCAGAACAGGTCAGTGGGGTTAGAGGGGGATGTAAAGGGAAAAGTGATGATGATGATGGATATTTATTTTTGTCTCCAAGGATCAAACTCCTGCTCTTAGAGTTTTTTTTAATTGTTTTATCTGCCCCAGACATGAACTTTCATGTACAGTAAATGAGTGAACAGTAATGTTGTTGGTGAACAATAATACTGATATTACATGGTTTTATATGGTAGTAGGCTCTTTGCAACAAACATTTCCTATCCTCATTCATGCGGTGCTCAATCGGGAACCCAAGTAGTTCTTTCTTGTAACACCAGTGTGCAGAGCTACACAAACATCTCCCCCCTCCCCCACCAGGATAAGCGTGCTGTAGAGCGTCTCTCCCTGGAGAAGGTCTTCCATCCGTTCATCGCGGGGGCCCACAACCGACTGGTCCAGGAGCTGAGTCAGGAGACTGGGGCTCGCATCAGCATCCCTCCGCCCAGCCTGCACAAGGACGAGATTGTCATTACCGGGGAGAAGGAGGCAGTGGCCCTCGCCATCAACCGCATACGGGCCATCTACGATGAGAAGGTGTGTGTGTGGGTACTTGGGGCTTAGAGAGAAGCTGCAGAGAAGGTGTGCGGGCATGTGTGTGTGAAAATTGGATTTTAGTGGAAGACAAGAGGATGAGAATGCTGATGTCATTTGGTGCATGGATCTGAGGCAAAAAGACTTGTACACTCTTTTGCGCTCTCCCTCTTTCTGTTCCTTTCACTTCCTCTCTTTCTATTTTCTGTCCATTTCAATCACTCTCAATCCCTCTCTTCTCTCTCTCTCTCTCTGTCGCCCCCTCACTTCCTTTCTCCTGTCGCTTTCAATTACTCTCCTTTCTTACACCCCTGTCACTCCTCATCTCCCACCTTCTTCCCCCACTCCCTCCCTCCTAACCCGCTCCCTCTACCTCTACTCTCTTCTCCTCTCTCTTCCCTCATCCCTCACTCACTCTATCCACTCTCCTTCCCTTCTCTTTCCTTTCTCATCTCCCTCTTTCCCATCTCTCCCTCTCCGTCCCTACAGAAGAGAAAGACCACCACCATCTCAGTGGAGGTGAAGAAGTCACAGCATAAGTACATTGTGGGGCCCAAGGGCAACACCCTGCAGGAGATCATGGAGACTACCGGTGTTTCTGTGGAGATGCCCCCTCTGGACTCGGTGTCTGAGACTATTATCCTGAGAGGAGAGCCAGACAAACTGGGGCCCGCCCTCACACAGGTCTATGCCAAGGTGAGAAGGACATGGTTGATGAGTTTCTTATTTTCAGTACAAAGATCCCAGGGCTTTTCTCTGTGTTAGAACTTTTAGTCTCCTTGGTCTGACTTTTTTACATTAAGTTGTGGCTATGGTGTATATGGATGTAATGGCTGACTGTGTGTGGTGGTGTGGACTCTGTGTGTCGCCCCCTTGACCTCTGACCCCTGTGTGTTTGTGAGAGAAAATGTAAGAGATTGAGAGACTTTGTGTGCGTGCGTGTGGTGTCAGTCTGTGTAGTGTCAGTGTGTGTGACAACATGCTCTAGCCTGGTCCCCTCTCTTCTTTGTCTCTAATGATGTCCTTTCTGCAGGCCAAGAGTGTGATGGTTGTTGAGGTGACGGCCCCAGCCTGGCTCCATCGCTTCATCATCGGCAAGAAAGGACAGAACATAGGACGCATCACACAGCAGCTACCCAGGGTGAGAGAGAGGGGGATGAAAGGATGAGTGAGCGGGAGGGAGAGAGAGGGATGGAGGAGAATAAAAGAGAGGGCCTGCTGCACTCGGAAAATTGGTGGTGTGGAGATGGATAAAGGGATATACTGTTTGAGAATAGATAGATGGAAGCATGAGAGCGAAACAAAGAGATGAAAGTACAAATAAAATTCCTATTTGATTATTAAGCATTGTAATTCAAAAGCCAGAGCCTTATTAAATCAGGCCTATGAAAAGGATTTGGATTTTTGCTCTCCAAGAATGCATGCTCTTACTTCTCTATAGTGACACCCCTCACTCATTGCAGTGACTTATGGAGGGCTTGGGAGGAGATGACAACCCTTTGATAGGTTCGCCCCCTTGACCTCTGACCCCTGTGTATAGGTTCACATAGAGTTCACAGACGGCGAGGAGCGGATCAGCCTGGAGGGGCCTACAGAGGAGGTGGAGCTGGCCCAGGCCCAGATACAAGACATCATCAAAGACCTGGTCAGTGTCCCTATGTACCACAGAGCTGCATGTTTACGTCTCCCTAGCCTCTCACATGCAGTCATTTCACCCCAAATGGCTAATTGTACATTGTGCAATGTTGTGTGTCATGTTGAATCGAAAAGAGTACCTCTACAACATGAAAAGAGTTGAGTGTGTGTATTTTCAGATTTATTTTCTTTATGGAGATGAAACAGTAGATCTCACTGTAAACCCGTCTCTCGCTGTTTACAGCTTGTGAGGATGGACTACACTGAGGTCAACATAGACCAACGCTTCCATAGACACCTCATAGGCAAGAATGGAGCCAACAGTGAGTGTACACACACACACACACACACACACACACACACACACAACCCCCGGCCTTGTCTCTGTTGTCTGAAATAAACTCTACAATCCCTCAGTATAGTGTGAACTTGCTAATGTTTAGTAGCTAATGTATATGCTTTATTTGCCCTTCTCTCTCCCGTCAGTAAACCGGATCAAGGAGCAGTATAAGGTGTCAGTTCGGATCCCCCAGGACACGGATGGAAGTGGACTGGTCCGCATCGAGGGGGATCCCAAGGGGGTGCAGCTGGCACGCAGGGAGCTGCTAGAAATGGCCCAGCGCATGGTGAGGATGTTGGACTGGGGAAGGTTGACTTCAGCATGGCTATTTTAGTGACATTAAACACCTCATCCCTTTTCTGCCATTGCTCTGTTTCCTCTTTGTAGGAGAACGAGCGCACCAAAGATCTGATCGTGGAGCAGAAGTTCCATCGCACCATCATCGGCCAGAAGGGCGAGAAGATCAAAGAAGTCAGGGACAAGTTCCCAGAGGTCATCATCAACTTCCCTGACCCATCTCAGAAGAGTGACATTGTTCAGCTCAGGGGGCCCAAGAACGAGGTGGAGAAATGTGCAAAGTTTCTCCAGAAACTCATTGCTGAACTGGTAAGACTCCCACTCACACATCATTTGCTGTCTATATTATAGACATCGTCCTGGTTACTCACTTGCCTTGTTAATCTCTCTTGGTAGATAGAGAACAGCTTCTCGCTCTCTGTCCCCATCTTCAAACAGTTCCACAAAAACATAATTGGCAAAGGAGGTGCCAACATAAAAAAGGTGAGTCTGAAGTGTTTCACAAAATAGGGTTCTAACTTTGAATGGCAATCACTCAAGTGTGCATCATTGAATATTTTTTTATTTTTTTATTTTTTTACTTATGACATAGTATGCAGTTCGCTTTAACTTTTAGCATAATAAACTGTGTGTGTGTGTGTGTCCAACAGATCCGTGAGGAGACCAACACTAAGATAGACCTGCCTACAGAGAATAGTAACTCTGAGATGATAGTGATCACAGGGAGGAAGGGCAACTGTGAGGCTGCCAGAGAGAGGATCCTGGCTATCCAGAGAGAGCTGGTGAGACCCCTGTATGTGTGTCTGTGGTTTGAGGCCTCCTGTCTGGATTTCATCAACCTCTTTCCCCTACCTGCTTGCTCATGCTCTCTCAATCTCTAACCTTGCCTCTCTCTCTTGCCTAACCTTGATTTGATGATTAAACTCCTCCCCTTGCCCTTTCCCTTCCTTTCTTCCTCTCCCTCGCTCTCTATCCTCCCTCTCTTTTGTTCTCTTCCTCCTTTCACCAGGCCAACATCAAGGAGACGGAGGTAACCATCCCGGCCAAGCTCCACAACTCTCTGATTGGCTCCAAGGGCTGCCTGGTGCGTTCCATCATGGAGGAGTGTGGGGGTGTCCACATCCACTTCCCCTCTGAGGGGTCAGGCTCTGACAGGGTGACCATCAGAGGACCAGCAGGGGAGGTAGAGAGGGCTCGGAAACAACTCCTGCAACTGGCAGAGGAGAAGGTGAGGGGGAGAGAGCTAGAGAGCTACTGTAGTAGCTAGTGTATTTTTGGTCAATACTTGAATCCATCCTTGAATGAGGTTGTTGACTTATTTGCTGAAACCTGTCACCACCTTTGACTGACTACCTCCCAAAATGTCTCTTATAATTTCTCTCCTCCTTTTATCCCTTCTTTCTCTCCTCTGTCGTTTTCAGCAAGTGAACAACTTCACGGTGGAGCTACAGGCCAAGCCGGAGTACCACAAGTTCCTGATTGGGCGAGGCGGGGCCAACATTCGCCGCGTGCGGGACCGGACGGGCGCTCGCATAATCTTTCCATCGCCAGACGAGCCGGAGCAGGAGCTCATCACCATTGTAGGCAGAGAGGAGGCCGTACGGCTGGCCCAAAGAGAGCTGGAAGCACTCGTCAAAAACCTGGTAGGTTGAGGCACTTCTCCATGGCCCTTTATAGAACGGGAGGTGAGCATGGTCTACCACAATGTTGCAGTGCAGATTAGGTCTATGAGAAGAGGGACCCTCCTTAATATTGCTTTTCAACCCTGGTCTTACCTATGTACCCTCCTCCCTCCCCCCTCCTCAGGATGACGTGGTGGAGGACAGTATGGTGGTGGAGACACGGCACCACCGCTACTTTGTGTGTCGGCGAGGGCAGGTGCTAAGGGAGCTGGCAGAGGAGTATGGTGGGGTAGCGGTTAGCTTCCCCCGGACTGGCACACACAGTGACCGCATCACACTGAAGGGGGCCAAAGACTGCGTGGAAGCAGCCAAGAGACGCATCCAGGAGATCATTGAAGACCTGGTACGGCCGTGTGCATTTGTGTGTGTTTGTTTCCTGTATTATTGCTTCTCCTTTCCTCTTACCCTACCCCTCCTACCTGTTTGTCTCTCCCCCTTTACCTACCCCCAACACACACACACACACACCTTTAGGAGGCCCAGGTGAGTGTGGAGGTGGCCATCCCCCAGAGGTACCACCGGGCTATCATGGGCCCCAAGGGCTGTCGCATCCAGCAGATCACCAGAGACCACGAGGTCCAGATCAAGTTCCCTGACAGGGACGAGAACGCAGGTCAGTCCACTGTTGATACACCACTTTATACCCATACATTTAACACCATCCATCACCTTGTATCACAATAGAAGCACACACAAAAAAACATTACCCCAAAATACCCTCCATAGGGTATTTTGATTTAACACAGATAACACAGATTTAACATGTTTTATGGTTACGCTGTAGGTCAAGAGCCCCCTCCTCAGGAGAATGGCGACGCCAGCCCGGAGGTGGAGTTCGTCCCTCGTAAGTGCGACATCATCACCATCTCGGGGCGGACAGAAAAGTGTGAGCCGGCAAAGACAGCCCTTCTGGTATGAGCCCTTATTTTCCCCTGAACTGTTAGCTTCCAACTACTCTCTGTCCCTCTGTCAGAAGTTTAATGTTGACATTTATTGAATTCTCGGTCTCTCTCCCCAGGCTCTCGTCCCAGTCACTGAGGATGTGGAGGTATCCTATGACCTCCATCGCTACATCATCGGCCAAAAGGGCAGTGGAATCAGGAAGATGATGGAGGAGTATGAGGTAAGGACCTTTACTGGCCTCCTCTGGGGGAAGTGGGGTACTGTCAACATATGTCATCAGTGACTAACACATGAGTGCGTGTGTACTGTAGGTTAACATCTGGGTGCCCCAGCCTGAGCAGCAGTCTGACCTGATCAAGGTCACAGGTCAGGTGGCCAACGTAGAGAGAGCCAAACTGGGCCTGCTGGAGAGAGTCAAGGAATTACAGGCCGAGCAGGAGGACAGGGTAGGAATGCAGAAACAAACATAGACACACACACACACACACACACACACACACACACACACACACACTGTACATAGAGTTGAGTGGAAATTTGATGTGCTTTAAGTGATGTGAAATGTATCTATATCTATTTTTTATGCACGTGTTTTATGCGAATCATTAATGCATTAATTACAATTTCATAGGGGCTGGGCCACAGTTGTGGCATGACATGAACATAATTAAATTAATTATTTCACTGTTGTTTATTCATTAGTTTATTCATTCACTTATATAGTGTAAGTTGATCATAATGAGACCAACATTTCCTGCCCACATGATCTGATGTCACCACTTTCTCCCCCTCTGTCCTTCAGGCTCTGCGCAGTTTCAAGCTGACCATCTCTGTAGACCCCAAGTTCCATCCCAAGATCATTGGCCGTAAAGGAGCTGTCATCTCCCAGATCCGCAAAGACCATGACGTCAACGTGCAGTTCCCCGACAAGGGAGATGAACAGCAGGTGTGTGTGTGTGTGTGTGTGTGTGTGTGTGTGTGTGTGTGTGTGTGTGTGTGTGTGTGTGTGTGTGTGTGTGTGTGTGTGTGTGTGTGTGTGTGTGTGTGTGTGTGTGTGTGTGAGACTCAGTTAGGAAGAGGAGACCTGCTCAACAACAGCCTTAAAGTATGCGTGGAAAATGATCAGTGACAAATGTTTGTGACAACAGTTACATCACACAATCCTCATCTGGGTCATTGTTTCTCTTTCCATTATTGACTTTCTTCTTTAATCTCATTCTTAACTTTCATGAACTCCCTCCCTCATTCTCCTGTCCCCTCTCCTGTCCTCTCCTCTGTTATCTCCCTCCATATCTCCCCTCCCTCTCCTGTCCCCTCTCCTCTCCTCTCCTCTCCTTCCCAGGATGTGATAGTGATCTCGGGGTATGAGCAGAATGCTGAGGAGGCGCGAGCGGCCATAGAACAGCTGGTGTCAGCCTTGCAGGAGATGGTCAGCCAGGATGTCCACCTGGACCCACGCACACATGCACGCATCATAGGAGCCCGCGGCAAAGCCATCCGCAAACTCATGGAGGAGTTTAAGGTGAGTGTGTGTGTGTGTGTGGGTGTGGGTGTGTGTGTGTGTGTGTGAGAAAAAGATTGTTTTCATGTCTGGTGATGCCTCTAGAAATAACCTTAACCCATTTGTCTCCTTTCCCCTCTCCTCTCCCCGGTGAATAGGTGGATATCCGGTTTCCTCAGCCGGGGTCAGATGAGCCAGACAGAGTGACAGTGACAGGCCTGCCAGAGACTGTAGATAACGCTGTAGACCACCTACTCAACTTAGAAGAGGAATACGTAAGTCACAGATAGGATGTGTGGATGGATGGATGAAGAATAAAGGTCAGGGACGGAAGACCACATGCACCAGGGCCCATAGGGGAGGCTGGCTCACAATGTTGAGCGGGCCCCCCTTACTTTGGCCAACATAAAGAGTATTGAATAACTGGTGTGTCTCAGTATCTTGTGTCTGTCAATTTAATACATATTTAATACATATATATACATACATACAACATACTTTTATCATGGGTATGCCTACATGCAATTTTGGTCACTGCACAAGAGTCACCATGATATGAATTTATGATAATAGTAAATCTATTTCATTTACACAAGTCTTTTGGAATAATAGTTATAATCCATTTTGGTCGCTGTGCAAAGATTGCTGAGAAATCCTATCCTCCAACGATCCTATTGTTTCTTTTATCATGTGATCTATATGTGAAAACAGTCTAGAAAGCTAGTAAACAAAATACGAAGATGCCATTCTAATTCAAACATAAGAGACAAGCAGTGCTTAAAAAAAGGGAGAACAGGGGGCATCTTGTCTCCTGAAATTAGTTTTTGTTAAAACGTAGCTGCTCATACCCCCCTAATAGAATGTCAGAGCCAATGATTTCAAACTGGATGATTTTGCTGAACAGAAGGTGTTTCAAATGATGGGAGGGGGATTGTTGACAAATCTCATGATATAAAGCAAAGGCCGCTGCTCCAGGTATTGAAAATAGTTGTTATTATTATTATAATGGACATCAACATATTTGAACCCGGGCCCGTCGTGACTAGCTTATGCCACTGATGAGTGAATATCTTCCTGTGCCACCATACCATTTTTCTCTCTTCTATCTTCCTTTCTCTCTCTGTCTCCACCTCTTATCTCACCTTTCTTTCCTCCCCTCTATCTCCTCTCCCTCCCTCTCTCTGTGTAGATGCTGAGTGTGACAGAGACAGAGACCATGGCTGCCTACATGAAGCCTCCGTCTCGTTATGGTGGAGGAGGAGGAGGCGAGGGGGACAACAGTGGTGGGCCAGCCAAGGGCTATGTGGTGAGGGACGCCCCCTGGAATGCTGCAGGGAACACGGTGTGTTTGCGCTTCCACCCTCTTCCTCATTTATAATAATCATGTCATCATCAGCCGTATGACTAATGCTTTGTGTTGTGTTGCCAATCTCATCATTATAATTAAGAATTATTATCATCTTTGTATTTGTCTGTTGTCACCCTCATATCTATCATGTTGATCATCAGAATGTGTTATGTTTTGTGTTGTGTCTCTCAGGCCCCTGACATGAGCAGTGCAGATGACTTCCCCACCTTTGGGGCTGGCGTGGCACCTAAACAGATGTCTGCTTGGGGCCCCAAGAAGTTTTGAGGGATGGCAGGGGAAAATTAAAGGACACATTTCTACTCCCCCTCCCTCCACAGTACAACTTTCTCTCTGTCTCTCACGGCTATCACTACCATCCTGCCACTCGAGGCTCGATCTTTCTCTCCTCCATCCCTTTCTCTCTTCCCTGGAGGAGAAGACCTGCACTCTCTCACTGCGTCTTGCCTCTCTGTGTCACTGCTGCTGGAGTTGTTGAAGCATTGTGAGGACTCATTTAAGACAGTGTATCCCACTGCCAACCCCAAACCCACAGCCTCCCTTCACGTCCACACTGTAGGTTAACGGTTCTTATGAACACACTTAACCCAGCAAGTAGTGGCACTAGAGGTTACCAGCTAGATGTGTTTGGTACTAAAGAGAAATGGGCATTTTTTTAGCTATGTAGGGGACCTCCAGACCAATAATTTCAAAGATAACATGGCAATGTTCCATGACATGGATATTTTTAATGTTTTAATTGTGCAAGGAGATTTTTTTTAAGCAATGTCCTCTTATTTTGTTTTACTGTGGTTTTTACCAGAGTTTGTTGATAGCTGATCCTTCGAGGCACATTATTACTGTCTTTCACTAGGGAGTTACATAGGTGTGTTACAGTGAAGATGATATGTGGCCCCACCCCACTAACAGAGGTGAGGTAGAGTGAAGATGATATGTGGCCCCATATCACAAACAGAGGATGTGCATAGTTCCTACTGTATTTATAACTGAGCTAAAATAGCTTCCATACTGTAGTTTTTTTCTCATGATGAGATTTTCTGTCAAAGTCTTAAGAATTCTTGCAATGTCTGATTGAGTGTAATTAAGGTTGTCTTATCCATGTTATTTATTTATTTATGTATTTATTTATGTATTTATTTATTTATAAAATATTATTCCTTTTTATTTAAACTTCTGTGAGCTCGCATTTTTATAAAGCATTTACTGTAGCTTGATGCTTATAAACATTTCTTGTGGAAGGAGTTTAATATGTATGGGGTTGGGTGTCCTATGGTTAGGTTGAGGTGTACAAATAAGTTCTTACTATTTTTTTTAAAAACATCTTTTTATTCATTTGACAGACTGTGTACAGTAAGGTGAACATTAGAACGAAGCTCGCCCAAACCTTCCCTGCATCTCAAGTCTCCACCCTTTTCCCTGAATTGTGAACTTGTGCACTAACATGGATTTAAGCATACAGTAGGATGTTGGAGAATACACAAGTGTTCACTTCAGGGAAAATGGTGGAGAATTGGGGGCACGGGGATAGACTTTCCCATTCCTTTCTTCCTCTTCCTGTTATGTCATTTCCCCCTTCTTCTCCTTCATTCTTCTCTTCCCTTCACTTTCTACTCTCTACATGTTCAGTCACCTTGTATAATTTTGCACTTACTGTCCACATACAAAGGATTTTACACTGCTCCAAATTTAACTCAAGTGACTGAATTGTCAGTAGCTGGACTTTGGTAGTGCATCAAAATCACTTAAAAATCACTGTGTTTGCTCGCCATAGGACTCAATAGTTCTTGTTTGCTAGTACTTTGCACTTATTTTGTCATTTGTAGCACAAACTGTTTTTTGGATAGATTTTAACCACACCTCCTGTACTATTCCTTCTGTCCACTACTGAGAGTCAGGTAGAGATCAGTCAGAATGACCCATAGCTCCAGAATTTAATCAAACTATTCCATGTGCCTGTTGTCTCAAGTGTGCAGATAGAAGGTCAGGGCTGGTGCAGAAATGTCTGTAGATTTGTTTCTCCCTACAAGGATGGACTAGCTAACAAACGACAGACTATGCAACCCAACAAGTTAGATTGCTGTTTTTACATGATGTCTATGTACTGTAATGTGTCACACAGGGCGCTATTTTAACGGCGTAAACAGTTGCGCAAATGCGGACGCTGGGTGTGTCTGAAATATTACTGCTATGACAGTAATATTACTGCTACGACAATGAGCAGGTCAAGTGACTAGCGCCACCGCCCGCGTTTGCACTAGACTGTTTTTACGCCGTTAAAATAGCGCCGTGATACATTACAGTACACATAATGCCCCTCCGAAACGCCTGCGTCCGTTTTGCAGCCTCAAAAGCTTTGATAAAAACAACTTATTTTATCCTTTGCACTGATTTCATTTGTTGAACATTAATCTGTTGGAACTCTTGCCCCTCTTTGTCACGGGAAAGCCGAGTTGAGACACTATTGATTGACATTACTGATGTTAGTGTGTCTGTTACAGCAAAGCACATGTGCCCGAGTGAGCCACCAGTTTCTTTATTAAAGCTGAAAGAACACTATTGGCCTTAAGAAATAATTATACATCATTTTGAAAAGGTGTGATTGAGTACATATGCAACACTGCAATAACATGTCAGTGACTGGATTTTTCCTACTCCAAATAAAATATGAAAAAAGGAACCAAGGAACTTGTATCATTTTGTATCAACATGATGGTATTGTAGATGTACATTTGTTTTACTGAAACAAATCGAGGGAGATCAACAAAAAGGTATTTAATACTTGGGACACCTCCAAGGAGGCAGAGGCCAACAGACACACCCAAAAAAAACTCCAGACACAGCGTTCATGTAATGTGCATACTGTCTCTTTGTCGGTTTATTTTTTACAAATCAGGAAGATATGATTTCATGTTATGTAACAGCCTGTACAACGCAACATACAGAAAGGAAAAAACAAAACAAATAATACAAATTAATTTCCATTAAAAAGCAGCACTGGGCCTTCAACAACCCCATATATTTTCACATTTTGATTGGACGTTGCAAGCAAGTTTTCTTTTTCAACCCCACCTTTCTGCAATAAAGTAGATTATACAGTTTGTCTGAGGAGAGTAAATTGACATGAATCATTACTCAAAACCACTCCGTTTTCTCTCTTTTGTCAAAACGATGACTTGGCAAGATGGCTGGGTTATGCATGTAGTGATGTAATACCTAAGTATATCAAATTGGCAACAGAAACTGACACAGAATGGTTAAAAGATATGCTTTGGAGAGCTGTCCACATACAATCAAATATTAGGTGAATATTTGGATCAAGGAATGAACCCCTGTCAAAATCTTTGTCATATGTAAATTAAAGGTGTAACTAAAGCAGTAAAACGTAAACGGACAACAAAAACAAAACCCTAATGAATCACATTCGCAATGTAAACTCCAGCATCAGGGCCACATTAAATAAAAGACTCAATTTCCCAAGAGTCTTTCGCCGAGGTGCAGACACCTATGACATGGCTGGCTCTGAACGCCCTCCCTGGTAAACAATGACTAATGGATGGATCAGAGAGGAAGACTTGAACATAACTAGTGTAAACGACATCTGAAAGAGGAGAAGTTAGTTGGCAAAAAGAGGAAAAACACTCAATTACACCAGCAGACCTGGTTCCATTTCAACCCTTGGCAGCTACACCTTTGGTATTCATAGATCTGAAAGGACTGGGTAAATACGAGCACTATAGTAATCACTCCACCTAGCATTGAAGTCTTTTCAAATCTGTCAGCAACAAACGAATAGGAGGAAGGGGAAGGGACTAAGGCCTTTGTGTATCTGGTATTCCCTCTCCGTGCTTTAGGGAGTGAGTCTCCCTCTTCCGTCCAGTAAAGCAAATATGACTCACAGGGGTGAAGCAGTATGTGGGGAGGGACATAGGGGAAAGCTCAGCAGCCAAACTGATCAGTTGAATTAAGATTCTACACCCATTCTGAGGCCATGACTACGTTTTGGAGAAGAGCTACTGAGAAAGTCATCCCCAAAATGAACCACCTGGACCAGTGGCGAGGTTAATGTGCATCTCAATGGTATGAGACCAAGGGTCTCCTTGAACACCCTTTCCTTCACCTGCACTGATGTGACAGCACATTCCCTGTACTGTAGGCATCCACCTATCCTGTGATTTAAGAGCAGTGCAGATAAGGGAGAAGAGACAATAAGACAGACCCTTTAGACTACTGAAGGGAGCGATGCACAGTTGTGCCAATAGAAATTGAATGTATGGAATAGACACAGCTGTATTTTCCACAACAAGCAGCTTCTATACATCCAATCTATCAGTTTGGAGAGAGTGTCCTTGTGTTAGTGAGTGCTTTCCACTGACAAGAGAAAGAAAGCAGTGAGAAAAAAAAAAAACAGTCAGAGACCCGGTACTGTCACACACACACACACACACACACACACACACACACACACACACACACACACACACACACACACACACACACACACACACACACGTGGGTGAGGGCGGTGAGAGGAGGATACACGTACTTAAACAAACAGTGTTAGCGTTACACCTGTAAACATTTTTTTCTCCACTTTTGAAATGTTCCATCTAAAACCAACAGACTGCTCTCAGGTCCTCTCCTGATTAGTTTCAGTTCAAGTCTTTTTTTTCATCGTCTTCTGTGTCATTGTTGATCTACCAGATATCACTATTTTCTTCATGTTGTTGTGACCCACAGCAAGTGTCTTTAAAAAGTCCAATCGTCTGTGAACGTGCAGAGTGGCAGGTGATGATTGACTGAGGTGTTCGCAGGGTTTGGTCCAAGTCTTGGAACACAACCGCTCCAGTTACAGACTTGTAATTTTTCTCATGAGAAACAGAACCCTTCCTCAGAACTGAACCAAACGGGGTGGGGGGTGGGGGTGATGTGGTGATAGGAACTAGAGCCAAAGGAGGGAGAGAGAGGTGTGAAAGACAGGAGAGAACAATAGGAAGGGGGGAGGAGAGAGAAATGGTGCTAAAAGAAACTGCAGTAAACAAACATGTCATATGAGAAGTTTGTTAAAAATCGCCCACAAGTGTCCAAAACATAAAGTGCAGGCAGTGTCTGTTCTTCTCTGAAACCACCATAGCCCCTCCCTGTTAAAAGTGTCAGAGAACAAACGAAACAAAATTAATAAAAAGAAACAAAATAATGCTGAATTGTCAACAATCCCCAGCAAAAAATTCCAAAGAGTCTTAAACGAGGTGGAGGATGGAATTTGGTTGATGGTAGAGTAGAAGGTGCACCACAGGGGTTGCTACCCCAGCCCTTCCATTTCTCTTCATCTACTTCATCGTCCCTCCCTCCCTCTCTCCTTCCATCCCTCTGTTCACTCCACCCGGATGAGCAGGCCATAGAGGAGGGTGCCCCCCTGCTCCTTGGTGATCCACTCGATCTCTGTGTTGCTGAAGCGGGGGTCCAGGGGCTCGCTGGCCTCCAGGGTCTGGGGCCCCACCTTGTAGGAGCCTGGCCGCACACACACCTGGAAGCCCACCTGGGCTTGATGGCAGCGGCGAGAGCGAGGGTCCCGGAATCTGGAGGGGAAGGGAGAATGTATGAGAAAGGGACATTGGGCCGGAGCTGTCATGGTATAAGGCATGTTTCCATTTCAATGACAGCAAGAGAGAGTATGAGAGAACAATAAGGAATGAGAGCATGATAAACAAGAGGGAGAAAACAAAATCAGAGAGTCAGAGAGAAAGACAGAAAGGAGGTTAAAAAAAAAAAAGGAAGCCATAGAAATATTGAGTAGGAAAGAATAAGGGGGGACTAAGATGCTAACTGGTGGATGAAAAAGAAGAGAACAAACAGAAGTTGTGAATAGTCCAGACAAGAGACTCACTGCAATTTGGGGGCAAAGACCTCCAGTCCGGAGTAACGCATGGTGGGGGAGAGCTGCACTCTGGGTACCTCCCTATCGGGGGCGCTGTTCTCCTCTGGTTCACTGTAGTCGTTTGGCCCTTCTGTCTTCACAGGAGACACTGAGAAGATTGATGATGTCCCTGCAAGACCACAACACAGGATTGTGAGTTTACCATCTTTTACTAATTATGATCATGTTTAGTGTCTGAAATGGTGCAACGATTCTAGTCCAGATTCTATTTGAGGTTATAGTGGGATTGGGACTGGATGATGTCGCAATGGTTGGCTACAATAGTGTATTCACATGTTCTGGAAAGTTGGAAATTCAAACGTTGCAGATTGTAAAAGAAGCAATTTTTCGAAGCAACAGCATAGCCTACTAATCAGCAACCAATGGACCGACGGTCCTGTATACCCAAGCCTGCCCAATGAGCCATCCTCACAGCTTGCGTTCTCTCCCTGGATACAAAGTTTAGTGTGGTGCGTAAAACCAGACTCAACCTATATCAAGACTACAGTCTTTAGCTGGTATTTCTAAACTTTCAAATCATACTTACTTTGTGATTGAGTGGCTGATCCATTAGATTTCATTTAATTTTTGGAGGGAGGGAGGTGCCAGAATTTCAACATTGCAGGGAGGCCCAGAGAAACTACTGTATCCTAGTATTAACTATTAATTACTCCTCTGAACATTGTGTATGACTGAACCCTTAGACAACTACCAGTCAGTCATTACATTGTAGTTTTTACATTGAGTCCTTGTTAAAACAACCTGACTGGAGCTTCGGTGCTGAGAGCAATGCTCTTTGTGTTCTGGGACGTACCCGAAAGCAGCTGGCTGTGGTCCAGGGTGCGTCTGAGGGCTCCCACACTGGTGCCATGGTAGGCTATGTGCCACTTCTTAAACGCATTGGACACCTCACAATGGGGCTTGATTCTGTGGAAAGAGAGGCCAACACACACTCATTAGATTAACCTTATAATAATGCTGTTATATGACTCATTCTATAAAGGGTGCCGGTCTAGGGCATTCTAAGCCAGTCCTTAGATGACAGTAAACCCCCAAACCACCTCCAAATCACTTATAAATCATCGTTTAGACAACTGATCTTAAGAGTGAAATGTGTGTGAAGACAGTGTTATTGGTTGTGTTTGACCTCTGACCTCAGGGCAAATCGGCACCAGCCGAAGGGCAGGGCGTAGTCCCGGGGGGGCTCTCCTCGTTTGTAGTAGGCCTCGTCCCCCCGCAGTTTATGGCAGGACTCACAGTAGCACAGGTTAAACTTGGCATCCTCGTTAAAGTAACCGTCTGAGAGAGAGAGAGAGATGGAGGGGCAGGGAATCAGAGTCAGTCATTTGCCAGGTAGCATCTCAATAGTATAAAACAACATCCTATTATGGCTGAATGGCCTGAGACTGAGACAGGGTCAAGAGACTTTTATAAGTGGAGACAGTCTGACAGAGAGACCTCATTGCTGTGAGTGGGTGATTGAGTAAGAGATGGAAAAAGAACGAGAGACAGACAGGCAGACAGATGGCAGTAGTACTCAGAGCTAGTGTGATCCTCACCTGGCAGAGTGAGCAGGTCCTTGAAGCGAGAGCACAGGGCCTGGTATTCACAGGTCTTATTGGGGTTTACCTCTGGAGGGGGTGTCCAGCACACACTCTCTTTGATCCCTGGACCCGGAAGGGTGAGGGAGAGGAGGGGTCAACACAGTGGACCAGCCCAGTACCACAGATACACAGAATATGGGCAACTCTGTTTAGAATGGCAATGGGCGCCATGTTTCCAGAATGAGCGCAGTGTGAACTGCTATTGTCATGTATGTAACGTTGTGGGCTGTACAAATTTGTCATCCTCTCACCGTCAACCATGTCTGCCTTCTCCATGTCGCCCTGGCAACGTGGCTCCCCACTCTCCCCTCCAACAGCTGGCACGTTGTTGGTCACTATGGTAACCTGCCATGGCGACATAACATGACATGACATTCGTCTCACTTCCCGTTGTCCCAGAGGTGAACAACACCAGAATGACATAACAGATAATCAACTCCCATACTTCCTGGCGACTGAGATTATTAAGATGTGGCAGAGATTACAGGGTTACAGACTAACCAAGGAGCATCTAAATGAGTTAGAGATTGCATTGTAACTTTGGCCAGAAGGGAGCTATTTTAGGAATAGAGGTCGTGACAGAGCGATGGGTTAACAGATTAGTCCTCTTAGAGTTTTAGTACTAGTGGCCAGTAGTAGGAGTCTGATCCTGCTGGTTGATGCCTGAAGGGACAGTACAGTACCCAGGCCTGAGGAAGGCCCTGAAGGGACAGTACAGTACCCAGGCCTGAGGAAGGCCCTGAAGGGACAGTACAGTACCCAGGCCTGAGGAAGGCCCACATGGTGTGCTACTTTTCCAGTACTTACAATACTTATTTCTGCCCTTATCTAACCAAATGGATCAGATGCACTGAAGGACTTAGTTTAAAATGTGTTGAAGATGATTTTGGCATGCAATTCAGAGGGTGTTAAAGCGCAGTGGGCCTTTTTAACACCCTTGTTTTTGGAGTAATCAATGGAAACATTAGCCTGTAGTGGCTAAAACTCATCAAACCCTAAATATGATTGTAGTCAGTCCCAGACTACAGACAATTTCCCAGGCAAGAAAATGGTTAAGGTGTGATGAAGTTTGGGTGGCCAATGTGGGGGGTAACCGACCTGTTCACACTGTCCGTAGAGGTCTATGAGGGGGTAGCAGGGCATGGGGATGTCTTGGGCAGCCACACCCTGGTCCATCCCATTGACGTAGAGGTGCAGACAGCTGTTCCCATCCACCAGCAGCCCCAGCACTGTGCCCTCTGGACAGGTGTCCAGGTTAGGACCGTAGTTCTCACAGATCTGGGGGACAAACGAAGCGAGACGATGTGAACAAGGTGAGAGAAAAGAGGAGAGGTAAATAGATAGCAGGGAGGGAGAGGAGAAGTCCATCAATAAGTCAATCAAGATGTTGTAAATGAGAATGGGTTCTACATCAACTCATAACAAATTAACAGGTAAATGACCTTGAGTGAGTTGAATGACTTGATGTGTATGTGGTTGTATTGACGTTAACTGTAACTTCAGTTATAGAGGTAAGCTGTGTGTTGTGTTGACATTATCTGTAGGTGAGCTGTACCTTGAGTGAGTTGTGGAAGACAGAGTCTCTCTGCAGCAGCCAGGCAGAGCGTTTCAGACAGCAAGCCGTGGAGGGGAAGTTGAGACGGTCGGGGGAGTGGCCTATCAGCCCTAGCGACAGGGACGACGTCCACGATGGGTTCAGTCGGTCGATCTGAAACTATGAACACAAACACCGTCCTACTGTCATTCTGTCATGGTGATAGCAACAGTCGTGCAGACACGGACACACAAACACACTGTACCTGGAACAGTTGCTGTCGGGAGAGGGGTTGTGCTGTGACCAGCATGCCCTGGTTGTAGCTGGATACCCGGGCAGCTGTGAGGTTCTGATTGGACAGCTGGATATTCTTGCCATGGTTCTCTAAGAAGGCCATAATGGTGGGCACCAGGGCGGGTTCACCCTCAACCTGATGACATGGAGAGGTAGAGACAGACATATTCAGTATTGTGCTTTTCAGTTCTCCTCTGTTCCTTTGAACATCAATATATTGATTTGCATGAAATGATCAAATGATCAGAATGTGTTTACTCTATCCCCCTATGCCATTCAGTCTCTCTGTTCCCTGCTTCCTCTTGTCCCCCTCTCCTCTCACCGGTGTGTTGTCCTCTTCTCCTTCACTGCAGCTGTCAGAGGAGAGGGAGGGAGCCTTGACACTCTCTGTGTCCTCCAGCACTGAGGAACTGACGATGGACACTGCTGTCACCCGCCCATACAGGTCCAGCACTGCATACACATTCTAGTAGGAAGGAGAAAAGATGCGTGTGTGTAAACAGTTTATGCATGTGTGTGTGTGTGTGTGTGTGTGTGTGTGTCTGTGAGAGAGTGTACCTTGGCTATGGCGGTGGCAGCTGGTCCCATGTCCTCTCCATCGACGAGGACATGCATAGTGTCATCACTACACCTCTTCACCCCCACACGGTTCCCCACCTAAATAAAATGACAAACACAGACTCCTCCTCACTCACCATCTTAATATCCACCTAATCATCCGACTCCTGCTAGCCCTTCTAAGCTCTCTCATTCATGGAATACATGGTGAAACCGGATGTCCTCGTGTGTTACAGTAATTTACTATATAGTCTAACTCTCTCTCTCACCATCAGTCGGTCCAGGGAGCAGCCGTAGTTCTGTCTCTGCAGTACTCCATTGCGGCGGACCTGGGAGCCTGCCAGAAGCCAGGTGACCTTGGCCCTGAGCTGAGGGAGGGAGGGAGACAGGCCCGACATGGGACAGGAGGGCAGCTCTGGGGGCTGCAGGGTGGTCAGACCAATGTGGAGAGAGCCAGACCACTGCTCGTCCACCTCGTCTATCTTCACCTGGATGGGGGGATAAGAGGAGGAAGAGAGGGAGGTGGGAGGAGAGGAGAGAAAGGCTCAGTCAATTGGCAGTGAACCAAGTACCAAGCATTTCCAATCAAATATTTCCATTCTCTTTTTCCCCATTCCCTTGCTCACCTCGAAGAGTTCATCCGTTTTCAGCTCCTTGGCACTAAATACGATGCCATGCGCGAAGCCGCTGACCCTGACGGCCTGACAGCCATCTCCCAGCAGCACCACATTCTTCCCATGCTTACTGTGCAACCGATGGGCCACCCCTGCCACTAGACACACAAACGGTTGGATGAGTGCAAGCGATATGGTAATAGCACTCTAGTACTGTAGGTCTAAAATCTAACATTTCTACGAGAAGTGCCTATGGACACAGACAGACAGGATACATTCACACAATCTCACACACACACCAACCCATCTGTGCTCAGTACCTGGGGAGTGGATGGGGAAGCTCTTCTCTGTGATGTTGCTGGTACACAGGCTGTTGTCCAGAGGGCCAGAGGAACTGGTGATGGACACTTGGACACACTGACCATACAGGTCTATCACCGCATACACCTCTGAGAGAGGAGAGGCGAGAGGAGGAGAGAGAGAGAGAGAGAGATTTACCGGGTCCACCATTCATCTGGAATGTACAGTATACTTTATCTTGACCAGGACTACTAGTCTTGTAAATGCTAAATATCAAACAAAATATCAAAGCAAGTGTAAGTGAATGGGTTGTCTGTACAGAATCAGCTGCTAAGATATGTATTCAGAAACACAGCATCATATCTGACACACACACACCAAGGACAGGTTAAATTCAGGAGTTGAATTGTGAATTGTTGAAATGTACTGTTCGTCACGTTCAACTGAATTGTCATTCAATTGATCCCCTGAACGGACTGAACTGAAATCAAATTAACTTCAACCATACTACTGTACACACACACCAATGTAAAACTGTTGTGTAAATTGGTTCCATTCACCTTTGCCTGGTGGCAGCCCAGTGCAGGCCACTCCCTGGTCCACTCCGTTGATGTAGTAGTGGAGGTCGCCGCTGGCCGAGCGCATCATGCCGATCCTGGAACCCGTGGTCAGAGAGTCCAGGTCACAGCCGTAGTTGTTACGCATTGTGTTACCATCCTGCATGATGGCTGTGCCACTGAAGGGGGAGAGGGGAGGAAGAGAAGTAAAGGGAAGAAGGGAGGAGAGGAGAGAAGGCACAGGTGAGAGACCAGCAGCTCACCCACCAGAGGTTTGAAGAATATGTTAGGGTTTTATAAGTGGTGCTCTTACACGCTCACACACACACACACTCTCTCTCTCTCTTACCTGAGCATCCAGGTGTCGTAGTCGATGTCAGTCATGGTGTTGGGGAACTCCAGCTCCTCTGGCCTGATGGCAGTGACACCTGAACACAGACACAGTCATTGTAACCCACTGGTGTGTGTGTGGGAAGGAAGGTGCGTGTGAAGGTTTGAGATGGATTAAAGAGAAACACCTTACCTGCCATTATCTTACCTGCTTCTATTGACCCCGACCAGCGGTCCACCATCTTCTGAATGACTATCTCAAACAGCTCTCCGTCTCGAAGGCACCTGAAACCAGATTCATGAATCATGATTTGAATCCTCTCTGGATTTCTTTATTTTTCCTCTAGCGTGTGTTACACCTGCACACCTATCACACAACTGCAGGTGCAAAGATAGAAAAATCTCTAGCCCCTGACCTGTTAGAGATGACGATGGCATCGTTGAACTCGCTGCGGCAGTTCTGCCTGAGGGCGGTGCGCCCCCCGTTGGTGATGACAGCGTTAGTGCCATGCAGCTGGTGGAAGCGCAGGTCGTTGGCTGCATTGCCCCCGGTGACAGAGCAGGGGCTGCCAGGGGACATGGCAGTGGGACCCTCTAAACTGTCCTCAGGTATAGGAGGGAGGTCCGCTAGAGGAGGAGAGGTATTAGACCTAGATGGATGTTGGGGCAGAGCTGGTAGCATGAGCTCTACCCGTAGATACAGTCTCATACAATATCAGGCTTTAGTTGGATCATAGTGCAACACGGTTAAACCTCTAAAGCCACCCTCTTTCCTCTTCCCCCCCTTCCTCGGCCCCCTCCTCACCCATGTCATCCATGATGGTAGCCTGGGCGGCCTGGCCATAGAGGTCCACCACTGCATAAACGCTAGGTGGAACGTTCCACGCCGCGGGGCCCTGCGCCACCCCGTTCACAAAGAAATGGAGGCTCCCGTCCTCCTTCCTCACCACGCCAACTGTGTCCCCTGCCTGGGAAATAGAGGGGGAGGGGGGGTTAGAGGGAGGGATAGAGAGAGGGGGAAAAGACAGATGGGGAGGACCATGAGAGGGGTTTAGAGAAAGAAGAGAAAGCGAGGATAGGGAGAGTAAAAGCTGAGGAGTGTTTGTCTCACTCACTTTAAGTCGGTCCAGGTTATGCCCATATTCATCCAGTATTGTGGTTCCATTGTGCATCACTCCATTCCCCGTCATCATCCATGTCCCTGGAAAACATTCAAAGTTGGTGAGAGTTGTGCTTAGCCAGGGTCAGTGAGACCGGCCATCAAAGTTTCAGATTTAGATATTTCAGTCCAGTGGTGCTACCTGAGCGCAGATTGGTCATAGTGGAGGGAAGCTGCAGGTAGGCAGGGTTATGTGTTGTCACACCGATCTCGATGGACCCCGCCCACTTATCAACCATCTTGTCGATGCGCACCTGGAACACCTCATTGGAACGCAACGGCCTGCTGCTCAGGACCACCCCGTGGTTAAAGTCATCCGTTGCACTATCAGGGAAAAAAACACACAGTGGTGACATGAAGAGGGTAAGCAGATGCCGATATTTTTATTTCAATGATCATAGATCACCAAATAAGTATATTATCTATATTTGACCTATAAAGGAATATAATTTGATAGTTTAATTAAAACTTTGGGGACTCACTGAGGTCGCAGGGCGGTCCTGCCCTCACTGATAATGGCTGCCTTCTGGCCACAGTTTGAGTGGAAGAGCAGGCGGTCTGGGGCATCTGGGTCTGGGGTGAGGGAGAGAGTCAGCCGAGGCCGGCCTACGTCAGGCGACAGCGCCCGCATGATGGCATTGTTGCGGCGCAGGCGGTCGCTGTGGTTGTGGTTGTGAACGATGGTCACCTTTACCGCCATGCCGTAGAGGTCGACCACACCGTAGACCACACCGGGGGTCTGGGCAGCTGCTACGCCTGGGTGAGGTGGAAGGGACAACCAGAGGTCAACTGAGGTCAATGCAGACTAGAATGTTTTGATGAAATACCAAAATTGTAAGATTTGCATTAGTAAGAATAATGACAATAACCACATTGGGAAAAACAGGATATTGGTTAAAGGGTGGATCAATTTAATTTTATGAATGATCAAAATCAGGCGCACAATAAGATCAACTGATGAGCTCAAAGCCTCTGACTCCACATTATAGCCACTGAGTCCTCCAACAGAACAACATTACATTGACGAATGGTCTTCATGTGCCACTCTCACCTTGGTCGATGCCATTGATGTAGAAGTGAAGTGCTCCGCTGGCCTTGCGCATCAATCCTATGTGATCCCCCTCCTAAAGGACGGAGAGTGTGACAGACAGAAGTGGTGTGAGTATGGATGGGGGGACATAATGAGGTGAAGGATAGAGGTGAAAGAGGGTAGTGAACACAAACAGGGAATACAGTGAAGAGGTGTGTGTGTAGACCACCACCGACCTGCAGTTCATCCAGGCTGAATTCACAGTACTCCCTACGGGTCCCCTTCCCATTGGTGAGGATCCCACAGCCACTCATCATGATTGTACCTGATAGGGAGAGCACACACAAAGCAAACAGACAGACCATCAATCCTCAAGAGACATTATGTAACATGATCTATTCTACAATAAACTTTATGTGTGTGTGGGTGGGTGTGTGTGTGTTGTACCTGAGCGCAGATTGGTCATAGTGGCAGGGTAGTCCAGGTTGTTGGGGTTGTGTGTCGTCACACCAATCTCGATGGACCCTGACCACTTATCCACCAGTTTATCAATGCGTATCTGAAAGACAACAGAAACCAACTCTCTCATTCTGTACCCCTCCAAAATATAGATAGTGTGCCCACTGACTATGCAATATTATTCATATAGGGCTGAAGTCCAGCACTACCGAATGGAAACACACTTATTCATTCATACCCTCCAGCACTAGCATATAAATATTAATTTAACCCTCAAACCCTACCATATGGAGATTAGCAGATTATCTACAAGATCTTTGCTCTGATATGTACAATGGATCCACTTTACTTCAACTCTCCATCTCATTAATTTAATTAGTTTATGACATCTGTCATCTCATTGTTATGACAATCAGGATAGCTAACAGTAACCAATGAATCTGACTCATATTGTTGTCCCATCTAACTGTTCACATGTCAGTATTGCAGTTTGTGATTGGCCAAACCTCAAACATCTCGTTGTGTCGGAGCGGGCGGTTTGTCATGACTACACCGTTGTTAAACTCGTCTAGTGGTCTCCTGCGCTCTGCCGTCTTGTTGTTGTTGCTCAGCTTGATCAGTGTGCCGCACTTCTCGTGGAATAGCAGTGCGTCATTGGTGGTCATCCCGCCCGTCACCGCTCCTAGGCTCACCCCTCCGTTTCCTGCAGGGCTGTTATTGGTGCTCCCTCCTCCTGTACCGACCCCGCTGTCACTATTTACCCCTCCCCCTCCACTGCTGCTTCCTCGGTCCCCCCTTGAAGAGTCTGTTCCTGTTCCTGTTCCCCCTCCTCCTCCTCCCCCCACCTCCCCCCCTCCTCCCTCATCCTCTGAGCGGTAGAGGGACACAATGGCGTTGTTGAAGACGTCGAAGAGCTGGTGCTCTGTCAAAACTGGAGAGAGAGGGAGAGAGAGAGGGAGAGAGAGAGAGAGAGATGGGGGGGGGGGTTACCATCAATAATGATGATCATGTTGCACCAAGTGTATCAATAACATTAATAGCTCTTGGAGCATTCTCTTACCTGTTTCAGGCTCTAGGTTGTTGGGGAACTTGTCTGGACGGCTGTGACTACGAGGCAGCTCAGGCACTGAGAGAAAGAGGGGGAGGAAGGAAGAGAGAGAGAGATAGATAGATGGAAAGAGATGATAAGAGAGTCCAACCATTTGCCAGGCAGCATCTCAATAATCGATAATGGCCTCGTCACTCATATCATTTTCGTCATGTGAACTGAAATTAACAAATTGGGCTAGTGATTAAAACACATAGTTTCCCATATTCCCATGTTTCTTCTACCTATGTGTTCAGATCAGTGAAGGTGAAGGCAAGGAAACAAGGAAAGGAAGTCACTTGAGACTATGGTTATGTACTCCTTGTAACAAGCAGCAGCTACTCCATTCCCTACCTTCCTCTGTTGTCCCAATCATCGCTGCCACATTCACCACTGCTGTCAGCCCGCTGTCCTCCCTGCTCCCACACACCACCACCTCCTCTTCCTCCTCCTCCTCATCATCTTCCTCCTCATGCCCCTCCACCTCTCTCTCCGTCTCCCTCTCGTCTGATGGTGGCGGCGGTTCACAGCTAACCACCGTCACCTGAGTACATTTCCCGTACAGGTCCACCACGGCCCAGAGACGCGGTGGGAGGCCGCTAGCTGCTGCCCCGCAGTCCTGCCCATTGACCCACAGGTGGAGCTCTCCCCTGGCACTCCTCTGAATGCCTACGCGGTCACCCTCGGCCAGTTGGTCCAGATCCCGGCCGTACTCCTCCAGCACCGAACGCCCGTCGCGAAGCACCGAGCAGCCAGACACGATCCAGGAGCCACCCTTCAGGCCCGTGGCACTGCTGGGAAAGTCCAGACCCGCCGGGTCCAGTGCCGTCACGCCGATCTCAATGGAGCCGCTCCACGAGTTCACCTGAGGTGGAAATGGGGGGACCTTGTTTAGTTTCAACACAGAGAGCAGCACATACTAGCTATTGCGCTGTTCAACAGAAGAAACTTGTGTGGTAGGGAGAGGGGAATCTTGGGAGTTGCAGGAATTTACTCAAATATGGAACATCAAGACTGACCAGGGCATTCAAAGTGAGATATCTTGACTCAGAGATTGTTTTAAAACGAGATTTCTTGTGAATGTGTCTGCTGTTCACTAAAGAAAACAACAAATCCAATGGAATACAGGGTAAAAAGTAATACTGCTGTAAACTGAGTCAAGTAAATCCAATTTACAGTGGTCAATGTAAAGAGAAGTCTGATGAGACTAGGCATTGATCAAATTCTTTAGTGATCTATCCTCTTGTTTGGAAATAGCAGGTCTGTGAGGAATGCCAGATCTTGTGGTTTTGAGTGTCACATGTCATGACTACAAAAACCCTTCTGTCATTTCATGCCCAACTGTGATTATGAGGCATGTATCAATGCAGTATACTGGACTACACAGTCACATCCACCACAGAAAATTACTAAAAATAGTAGATTTTCAGCCTTTCACAATCCCAATCTACCACTTTATCTCCCTGCCGTTCTCTCCCTTTTCCACTTGTGTCAAAACGGGCAGATTCTTTCAATAAGGAGAAAAATAGCTACAATTTAAAAAATGTTCAGCCTCTTACCACCTGAACTTTCTCTCATCTTTCCTCCCTCTCTTTTTTGACTTTTCCACTGCGGTCTTCTCCAGTTCACACTGTGGTGCTATGTAAGGCAGTATTACAGCAGGCTAGGGATCTGGGTTACAGATTTAAGAGTGACACTGCCTGTCCATGTGGAAAGACAGCAGATCTCTTTCTCTCTTATCTGCTTACATACCCATGAGATCTATCTGGCTAATTGGTGTTGTGTGCTTGTTCTCTCTACACACACAATCAAACAAAAGCACAACATGCAAACTATGCACAGATTCATGAGTGAAAATGAAAAAGCAACACACTCTCACTCATGCTTGTGTGTGCATTTAAAAGCTGCATCTCTGTGAAAATGAAAAAGCAACATCTTTGTTTCTCTTACACACACACACACACACACACACACACACACACACACACACACACACACACACACACACACACGTGCATTCAAAAGCTGCATCTCTGTCTCTCTCACACAAACACTTGTTCCCAAACTATGGGACCCAGTGTGCACGTGCGCACACACACACGCACACACACACAGTAGGTCTCTCTTATCTCTCTGACACAGACACTACAAAGAGAGCAGCCACAAGGAGAGGCACATATTATACCAAACTACTGTCTCCCATATAGGCTACTTTAACTCAACCCTTTACCAGCACCATCAGAGTATTACATCCCAAAACAACAGGCGATTGATAGCCTAAATATTTTGTTTTGTTGAGATACATTTGTTTATTCTCTGAAGCAGGACTAGGCTTTTCCACTAATCTCAATCAATGTCAATACACAGCATACTAGCAATGGCAGGTTTGTTGCAACGTAGAGGGTTGTTATTGATTTTTGTCAGGCAATTACGGATAGGAGGCCATTATAGCTTTGACGCATGTGATGATACTGAGCATGAAACAGTGAGATCAGTGAGAGGCCATATCAGGTCTCTGAGTGCCAGAAGGGAGGGACGTGTTATCTAGCCTAACTGTGCTCTTCATAGCATGGATTGTACTTTGTTATGCATGTAGTGACTTCTAGAATGGAATTGCAAGCACTATAGCCCTCTGTGTGTGCAGTGACTCAGAGTGGCACATACATGGGGCATTGACAAATACAGTGCCCTCTGCCAGAGATGCACAGGTGTGAGAGGGATACTGGCATGTTGTTGACACACTGCACAGGGTGGCAGACCAGTGACTAATCATGGCAACAGACTGACTATCTGTCATTATAATTGGATAAGAGGCAAACTAGGTGCTGCCTTGGCAGAGAGATAAGGAATAGGCTATGCTAGCTTCATTAGCAGACGTAAGAAAACTGTAGCAGACTTAAACCATTCAACTGATGTATTAGAGATCAAACCAATGCAGGTTGCAAGGCTGGCCAATAAACTACATGAAGACTGGCCTATGCTTTAAATGAGTGAGCCATAAGTAGTAGGTGGGTACTAGTTTGTCCAAACCAATGAAATAGTATCCAATGTTTTTTTTCACCCCCCTATGAGGTTTATTATAGTATTTTAACTATAATATAATAGTAATATCACACGCCATTTAGCTGACTCTTTTATTCAAAGCGACTTACATTGAGTGCATACATTTTCTGTATATATGGTCCCAGCGGGAACTATAGTTGTAGGCAACTTCTACTCAAATTGAGTATGCACCAACTAGGCATGATAAGGAGAGAGGTCTGCATAGCCATTTATAATTGACCTGTTAAAAATACATAAGGACAAATGTAAAGTGTGCCTGAGGAAGACGTGTTCACTGGCTAGTAGAACCAGGCAGCATCATCATGGTCATTGAGGGGAGAGGTCCTCTGGCAAACTTGGACATGGACACCATCGAGATATTCTATATCTATGATGGACATCAAGTGCTGTTGTTGTCAACCAACAACCCAAGAGCAAACAAGCAAGTAGCTTAGCTAGCATCTGTGCTGTCAGAAATGAGTAGCAACAGCTAGCTGCCTAGTTACCTACCTACCTTCAATTTCAACCTGGCAAACTGACCAATGACTGGCATGCGTTTGACATAATACAACCATGAAATTGCAGGGATTATATCCCGTGGAAAACCGAGCTACTTTACACAAAATGTTGGGTCGTGGTTTCACATTAGGCCTACTGATTTAGCTAGCCGTTGAAAGCTACTGTTCGCTACCGTTACACTGCGGGTCAATGAATTGTTTTGATAGCAAGAGGGCAACTGCTAGTCAAATCAATATAGCAAAACACCTCGCTAATGTGCTCAGTAGCAAATAGTCTTGGAACTGCCAACATAAACCAATCACCTCCCCATGCTATCCAGCTCGTGAGTCCTGTTAACCAACGTTAGCTGCCTGGCTGGCTAGCTAGCTAGGTTAATCTTATTGAACATGTAGTTGTCAAAGGGTCATTAAAAATGTGTTGTTGGTTCAATGTGTGAAATCTTGCATTGCCTGTCACCCCTATAACCCTGCTTGATTGTCAAGCCGCGCACGCCCAGGCAGCACTGAAAGGCACCACACTGCGGACAAGAGAACCAGTTCCACTGCACTCTCTCCTCGCGTACCTATTTCTCCCTCCCCCCCCCCCTAAAAAAAAGTGACAGGTCTGTTTACCTTCTTGTCGATACGGACGGTGAAGACATCCCGATCCCGCAGCGGCTCCCTGCTTAGAACCAAACCGTGATTAAATTCCTGGACTGGTTGATTGCGCTGGGCGGTTCGGTTCGAGTTCGTCAGGCCGATCAGCTTTCCGCTGCGCGGGTGCAGCTCTGCCGCCATCTTCACTGGGGCGGCGTGATTCACGACACAGATTTGCGACAATATGAAAACTCGTGCTTTTTGCGTGCAAACCAAAATACACGCCCACTTCTGGCGATGAACGGCAGAAGGTCAACCACTTTACATTTCTTTATGGTAGTGTGGCATCATGTAGTCTTATATTTTAACAGAGACTGTGGTAACCTGATTTTACCCGTAGTTCATAGTCATAGATCTTCATTTGCACTGAACTACAGTATGTACATTTCATGCAATATTTCATGTTCAAATAAACCCTGGGTTAAGCTTTTAAAATTGACTGTCTTTGTTGAATACATGCACTAGGCCTACCGCTTGAGCAATACTGACTACATCAATAATTCATAAGCATAAAACTCATAAAGATCAGTCATTGCAGTGAGTGAGTCAGCTGGATTGCAAATCAAAGTCGTGTTGATGACTCGACAGCCTTGCTGCTATTGCGGCTGTTCACTGACTTTACCCGGGCATTTATTCTTATTCTACATCCTGACTTCGAATGACGTTTTATACATATATATATATATATATATATATATATATATATATATATATATATATATATATATATATTTTTTTTTATGAGTTCATGAGGACAATTGAGATTTGTGGATCCACTAGAGGGCGCAAAGTCATATACCGGTATCTCAATGAATGTGATAACAAGCAAGCTCTCAGACTGTCACTCACATCAAATGATAGACGTGTTTTAGCCCTCGCGCTGTGTGCTCACACTCCCTACATCAACCAAATCTTATCACACTATTGCAGAGTGGGTTAGGGTTAGAGTTAGGGCTTGCCATTTACTCAGTGCATCCATCCTTACCTATTGATAGCCTTATACATAACTTAAGTCAGTAGACTATTAGACCTTTGGCCTCTCCCTCTCTTTTACAGATAACCTCAACACATCAAGTTTACAAGAAATGTAGTTTCTAAGAAGTCTCTATGCACAAATTGATGCACACAGCATAAGAATCACTGTGTCTTTATTGACAGAGCACATGGGAAGCTATAAAAGTAAGCAACCTTACACCCTTGACTTGGTCAAAGCAGACAAAGCTAGAAGATAATATGTCCAAATCCCATTGTTCAAAATGATCTGCAGTTGATAGATTTATCAGATGATCCAGTTTAAATGTATAAAGTATAGATGATAAGATGTCTTATGGGATTACTCTTTGGGAGGAATGATGGGAAAAAGTACACATGGGGAAATACAGGGAAACACAGTCATGTGATTTCAGTCAGGATTGCATCATGCCACCTGTAGCCTGGGTACCTGGCTGTTTTTGTGCTTAATAACCTTACATTGCCAAACAATGTTTTAACAGACTGACACCCAGGCAAGGGGCACTCAGACCTTTTTCTGTCTTATAAGGGGCAGCTATGAGATGAAACAGAGATGTGCTTGTACAGGGCTCGGTCCAGATCCAAATCTTTGCCCTGGATCTGGATATTCTCAACACATCCTTGCAGGTACTGGGAGCCACTGTAGTCCTCACCATCACCTGCAGAGAGGAGGAGGAAAAACAAAAAGACAAGATGTGGAAGAATATAACAGAGAGAGTATGGGAAGGAAAAGGAGACAATATCCCTTATACTTTATTCACGCTGTTTGTATGAATTTGACCATTTATATATCTAAAATAAGAAGCGTTTGTTAAAAGGGTTAGAAGCATGAGATAGGGCCTTGAATTGCCCAGTTTAACAAATGTGTGTTGAATAAGAGGCATGAGCAAAAATTGTATTGTAGCAGGATATTGTAAAGGATAAACATGACATACATTATATTGTGAAAACTATGGATTTCTGGTTTCTAGTAGTTACCCTGGTAAGGATAACTTGGGTACAAACTCCAGTATCACCGCACAAACTCACCTGGAAGCCCACCAAATGCCAGGGTCATCCCCTCTTTCCAGCTGGTCAGAATGTTAGGCAGCTCGTTGTTATCCATGATAATCAATGACTCACTCTCCACTTTCACTGTGTTCTTCAACAGGGTAATGGACAAGGGTCTGTTGAAATCCACAGTGGTCAAGTCTTTCAAATATTTGCCGAAGATCAGTGTGAGGTCCTGGAGGGAGGGGGGGATCTTGTGAACCAGCCGCTGTATTGGGTATGCCATAAGGAATGGTCCCGTTTTTGATAGCTTTTATCACATCATATCATGTGATATGATATGAAATGTGTGGGACTATGTGTGGGAATGTATATGTCTCTAGAGTGTGGAAGTGTGTGGAAGTTTTAGTTAGTACCTTTGTGCCATTGTTGACAGCCACTGTTAGCATGGGCCCCTGCCCAGGGGCTTTAATGCTCAGAATGGTTCCGTCCATCTTAGATAGTTCTCCATATATTTCAATTTTGATCTCACTCGCCTCTGTCTGTATAATGAAGTCTACAGAAGGAGAGATATTCATGAATCTGTCTTAATACAGCTACAGCTATTAACTCGATTTCTTTGGTAGACCATACCAGAGGTGTTGAACACAGCCAATCCGTTCCCAGGGAAGTAGCTCCCTCTCTGGATGTGCTGGTAGCAGGGCAGGGGCTCCCCAGGCAGGTCTGTCTCCCAGGGGGTGCTGAGGTTCAGCCAGCTACCCTCTCTCACACAGCCATCCATCTCCGGCTGGAACTGGTGCCCCCAGACACAGGTAGATACATGTTGTTAATGCACACACACACACACACACACACACACACACACACACACACACACACACACACACACACACACACACACACACACACACACCATTCCCACTACTAACAACAGACAGCACCATACCGGGTCAACCAGCTTCTTCTCATCAACCAAGATTCCCCCAAGGGCGAGGCGGATGAGTCCGGTCAGAACCTCTTCTGTCTGTTTGGACTCCAGCCCCACCATTAGAGCCCTCTGTCCATCCACTTCCAGCACTACAAACTTCCCTTCGCTCCGCAGCTCTATCTGGTACCAGTGACACAGACAGCTTGTAGAATGGATGACCTCAGCTTTGACAAAGCCTCAAAGCAATTTGGTGCTTTGCTCTCTTTGAACTACCTGTGTGTGATGTATATTCTGCTTTCTTTAATACCTATAGCACATTTTAACATGTGTTTCTGTAATATAACAGCTTGCTTATTACCATGCAATCATACTGTGGGAGATACATAGAGGTGTAACATAGACTGTGTTAATCTTCAAGAAGAGACTGGCACATTTCTGGCCACCCTACCTGATGCCACAGTCCGTCATTGAGTTTGGGACCCCCTGCCACACTGACAAGAATATCAGCTTTCCCAATCTGCATTTCAGGAATGCCATTTCTCAAAGACAGGACAAACCAGTCATCACCTGCTTTGGTGTCCCCGTAGAACACTGCCCCCTCAGGGTCATATGTTCTGAACTCAAACGTAGACTTGATACTGTGGACCAAAGACACAGAACAGTCACCAATCCCTTCTGAGTTCTACTTTGACTAATCTGTCTACTATTAGATTTGATGTTGTGTCAAGCAATTGATCCCCCTGGTTACCAAAAGCAAAGGGAAGCATGATAACATGTAGATATAGAAATGTGCAAGGACTGGTCTAAGTTATGCAATGTAACGTTTGCTTAAATCTATTGATCAATGATTACATCAAAGAGTTGAGGAATGAAGGATTTATGTTAGAGGGATCAGAACAGAGCTCAATTGTGTTTTTTACTCTGGATGTCAACAGACTGACCTTCTGACCTCTGAGAGGTATTCTCTGGTCTGCAACAGGGGCCACCAGGTACCACGCTGTTGGCCAAGGTTGACGGGGCCCCTTCCCGATATTTGTTTCTGTAGGTCACAACATGACAGATGGTCATGTTTATAATGGAAACTGTCACCTTGTATTTAACTAAGCTACCCATTACTTTACATAGTAAGTAATCAAACAACTTTTGAGGTGGAGCAAATGAAGGAAGAAATAGTAGGGAAATTTGATGTTCAAGAGCTGGAATAATAATTACTTTTCTATTTATTTGTTTATTTGTTTTGGGGAAAAATTTAGTGAGTAGTGGGAGTAGCTCAATACACTGCTACATGGCAAAACCTGGCCCAAAAAACCTACTGTAAACACTACTAGGATTAGAGTTTTTTTAAACTATCACCAAGCTACAGCAAGTTGACCTACAGAACTACTGCCCAACACAAGATTGACTTATCCATGAGTCATTGCTACAACTTCAATTTGAGTGCTTATAACCCACACACATTTTTTCTACCAAAATTCAATGTTGATCCTTTGACAATTTTGTGTTTTATAAAATAATAATAATAAGATAATTATTATTACGTATAGGGGGTGTAGTGTATTGTATCAGATAAGATTGTATCGGATTGTTTTGTAGATAATGTGTCTGTTCTGTGAAATTCCCTTCAAAGATGATTTTGTCCAGTATACAGAAAATAATAATGAAAACATTGAAAGAGACAATATTGCGTTGCATTCATAACATCACCACATATAGGCTTACAATCTTTGAGTAATTTTCACCAAACTCGTGAGTAGACGTCATATGTTCATAGAATAATACTGCCAAACATAAGTGAGCGAACTTGCAAAACTGTGGAGAAGTTTGTTGACCTGACATACTCTCTCCCACCCACAGACTGAGCAAAGTCCTACTGTGACTCCACTCTTTCATACAGTGATGAAGAGTGTATCTCAATTCTAAAATGTCTCCTTCTTGTCTCCCCTGCTTCATCTGCAGTGTACTGATGTGAAAGAGTTGTATATATAACGAAAAAAGATACATATGGAATATTGCTTTCACCTATGCTGTCAATGCAGGGTAAGGCTATGGGGAGAGGAAGCCACATTAGAGTATTGAGAATCACCCTCTGTCTTTTAGCAAAAATAAGAAGTCAAAATTCTGAGCAAAAAAACTGGCTTTAATTTGACAACGATAACAAAATATGACATACCTTACCCCATCCATTCCCTTGTCCCTCAGCTCCCCATGCAAGCAAAGTGAGGCTCAAACTCAGGAGCAGTCCACCTGTTGTCACCTTCCACAAGCCCATTCTTCAGTACACTGACCCTCAGGCCTACCAAGCAGTCTCCAGAGGCCTGTAGTGGTCACCTCACTCTAAACTAACCTGAGGTAGTTGTGGTGGGGCTAATGGTCTTCCCTGGAGTCTATGACAGTGTGTGAGCCTCAGTGTAAGCCAGTGCACTGCCTGAGCCCTGGAAAGACCTATCCTCGAGAGGCCAGAGAGCAAACATGTCGACATCGACATTGCCAGTGCCAGAGGCTATCGATCCCGAGGGGTGTTTGTTGTTTGCGTCTGACTGTCTGAATGTTTGTGAATGTGTGGGTGAGAGACAGAGAGGGACAACATGTGAGAAGGAGAGAGAGCGGGGGAGAGGAAAGGGGTGAAAGGTGAAAGAAATAGAAAAAGAGAAGAGGGGAGAGAATAAGAGTTGATGACAGAGTAAGCTAGAACAAAGCAGGACAGGCCATTGACACAGTATGAGCTCACAGGCCACCAGGGACTGATATCCAACATGTCCAGTACGGTGATGTATGGTTACCACAGAATACAGCCAACATTTAGACATTTTACCCGTTTCACTGAAAACTTTAGCATACTCCATACCACTAACACTGGCTCCCCACTTTATGAAATGTGATTTCCTACAGTTTAAGATCAATGTTATCTCATAGACATGACATTTAGCATTGTATCCACTTGCATGTCCTTTACCTTGTGATGAAGCATATTGTTGTCATGAATATGATGTTGACTACAGAGGCAGTCATACATGTATATTGTTGTATAATGGTTGATGTTAAAATCAGACATGGGACCACTCGAAACCACTTTCTGTTGGGTCATCAGGTTAATACTTTATTTGTTTGATTGTAGCAAGGAGAAAGAGAGGGAGACAGGGGAACAAGTGGAAAGAGTTAAAGAAAAATGGAAGAAAATACAGACTTTGGGAGAGCTGTGGCTACAAGCCTTTGTATCAAATCTAAAGACAAAGTCATCAGGCAACATTAAAACATCTTTAAGAATAACAATAACATATCTGAGGACTCTGAAAACTATGGCACAGTATTACCTAAACATGTTCACAATACCAAAAGGTTTATCCACACCCCTAGAACTATAACCAGCTTCATAACACACTTCGCCACAAGATTTTCCTCAACTTTGTATTATCATTTGCCATTTTGATAAATTGGCCCATTTGCCACATACATTTCTTATGCCATAAAAAGGCACCTTGTCAGTTGAAATCTGGACGATTCTCAATACATTTACTAATCAGTTAAAAGCAGAGGCACAATTAATTTGAACTAAACACACAGTAAATACTTGTCTCACCACCAGATTCCAGTCCAGTCACTCTGTGCGTTGATTTTCAGGTTTTTGGTCAGTGATTAATTACCATGATGGTAAACTATGGCATAAGAAATGTTTTACGAAACACAAACGTGTCCATCTACTGAAATAGCCTCAGATAGGTAGGCAAGAGTATGAAGACAGCTTTACAGCTGGGCTAGGGTGGGGAGGGGTGTATTGGAACTAAACCACAGAAGAAAAAAAATATTTTAAAAAAATTATACAGGAGTCCATTTACTCCCAGGGATATGCTGCTTAGGCAGATTTGTTTTGGTTTCCTTTTTCACACACAGACGCACACATGCACGCACACACACACACACACGCACACGCACACAAACACGCACACAAACACACACACAAAAGGCTTGTAACCACACCCAAGAGGAGGCCCGTGAGCCCCTGCCGTTGGTCACGCTGTGTTTACGCCTTCCTGCGCGAAACGAACAGCGCCACAGTGCTCTCTGTCTCTCTCTCACACACACACACACACACACACACACACACACACACACACACACACACACACACACACACACACACACACACACACACACACACACAGAAAGTTCAAAGAGGTGGTATAAAATGTGTGTGTGTTTGGGGGGGGGTAATTGGACAGCTCCCATACTGATTGTGAAAAATAGATGTGGCAGCTGCTCTTTTTAAGGGGGGTCTCTACTCCGGAACAAATACAACGAAGAAAAAAGAGATGGAGGGGCGAGATAGAGGAGAAAAAAGAAGACAGGAAAGAGAAATCAAAATACTGGGGAGGAAGTGAGTGATTTTGGATACCAGAGGATATAAACTGTTAGGAAGCAAGTGATGCTCATGCTTTGTGGATACAGAACCCAAGTTTCTTGACATGTTCCTAGGACTACTGTATATATGCATACCAGACTTCATACAGTTCTTTACAGGTTATTTTTCAAGTCAGAATAACAGAAATCCATCTACCTTTAATGCATTTGTACTTCATTAACCTCATGACTAGAATTACATTCATATTTAAGTGTACTCAAAACCCCATTGCTGAAGCCACTTCTGTCTTGCAAAAGGGGGTAAAAACATAAATCATAACAAACAACAAAGTGTAACAAATACAAAACAAAAAACATACAGAGAAAGATACACAAAACGGTAAAGTCCCATGGGACATCTGGGGACCGGCACAATGGCTGCTAAGCCAGGCCCTACTCCAGCTCAGAGGGAGCGAATCACGTTTTCCCTGTCTCCTCTACCCAGAGCAGAGAAGAAGGAGAGAGCTGTATATATTAATACCCCTACTTAACTTGATCTTACTGTGTCTTCTGTCTGTCCATCCATGCTGTCCTTTCCTATGCCCTCTCAGTGAGAGGAGACGGGTCATCTCTCATCTAGAACACTCCATTGAGGGTTCAGACCTAGCTGCACCTTGCCTCTTATCGCTGGGTCTCTCTCTACATCTATCTCTGCTTATCACAGAAATGACCCTCCCTGAGGGCCAACTCTTTTTTTCCCTTCCTCACTCCCACTCTCTTTGACCCAGACTAATAAACAGAGTGTGTCTTTGGTGGACACCAGGGGGCGCCAGGGAGAGAAAAAGGCCACTGAAGATAAAGGTTGACTGATTTTTATTTTATTTTTTTTCAAATCCTTGGAAGAAATGAGATGAGTACAAGGAGAACTGGAAGTGCAATGGTCTACACTACAATCACACCCAGTGGCCAGCTACTGTGTCCAAATAAGCTACAAGTGTCAAGCCATTTCACTCTTTTTAGAGAGGTCTCCAGCTGTTTTACGCACATAAGGTAAATCATATGAACCCTAAGCAGATCTGGGCTGCAGGTCATCTGGCCACCATGGTCTTAGGTTAATGGAGGCATCATAAGCTTGTCATTATCACAAATATAGAGGTTCTATTCCAGCTGTAAGGTTCGCTAGCACTGCTACTTTGTGATTTGTAATGGAGGAATCACTTCTAATGCACCTCTATGCACTGTCCTACAATGATTAGTCCATCTAGCATAGGAATGCTGCTTACACCTCAGAACCCTACGGAATGATCAGCACTTATATGGTAGACTCTGACCGTGTGTGTGCATGCATACACACACACCCTTGCGCACACACACTTATACACACACACACTCGCGCGCGCACACACACCCACAACAAACATAAGTCCACCTTTGCGTACACAAAACAAATCCTACATACTGTGCATGTACATGCTCACATACAACTCTCACAGTCTAGTTTGAGCACTGGTTTACACAAGAAAGCAGACACACATGTGTGCGAGCACACACACACACAGCGTCATTTTATGCTCTGACTCCCACTGTGTTGAGTGATGACATTTCAGGCTCATCCCATTCCTTTCCCAAAACACATTCCTTCCCTAGAGAGGTGTTTTTATATCCTCATTATGCAGTCACTATAAAGGGAAGCAGACTGAACTAATTTTTGCAAAAACACACACCCTGTTAGCTGTTATTATTCTTATATTATAGATATTATCATAACAAGTCAGAGAGGACAATTAATCAAGCTCTAGTACTACTACACTACAGAAAGACAGGAGAACAGAAGAGAGAGGTGAACGGAAAGTGCTTGAGGAAGGAAGAGGGGATATCCATCTGTCAGTATGTCAGTCCTGTTTCCCTCCTGCCTCCTCCTTTACGCCCCCTCCTCCACTCCCTCTCCTCCCTTCATCCCCTTTTCTAATTCAGTGCCTAGCTCTGATCGCTACTTTACAAAAGAGTGACAGGGGACTGTGCAAGTTCCTCCACCACAGGCCTGATCTTCCACTTTGAGATATTCCTCAGTTGTCTCTTTCCCTCCTCCTATGGCTTGCCGCTGCTGCTGTCCCGCTGCTTCCTGCTGCTCCCGCCACCACTGTTGTAGAGGCTAGGGTTGGCCACTAAGGGGTGCGGAACCATGCCTGTATAGGGACCAGCAGCTGCGTAGTTGAAGAGTGCAGGGAGGAAAGGGAGAGGCTCCACCTTGTCCCCCGTGGGGGCCATCATGTTCAGAGCCATGGGCAGGGCAGCCAGGTTGTAGGGGTAGGCCAGCAGCTGTGGTCCGTAGAGCAGGTGGTAGGGGTCGGGGTAAAAGGGGAGCTTGGCCAGGTCCCTGTTAGGCACCATCTTCCCCAGGGGCCCAAAGGAGAGTGGCCCCGTCGGGTAGGACATGAGCAGGTTGTCCTCCTGCTTCTTACTTGAGCGGTAGCCGTGCGGCACAGTGAGGGGCAGGGGGAACTCCTGGACGGGGTAGCCCCCACCAGCAGCCTCCCCTCTGTGGGGGTCTGTGGACATGGCTGAGGCGTTGTCCTGGGGCTCAGCCTCAGAAGGTGGTGGAGCTCGGTGGAGCAGCAGGGCATGGGCAGAGGGGCGATCATTGCCACCAGCCGCTCCAGTGGGCAGCAGCAGCCTCTCGGGACCCCGTGTGCCACGCAGGGACTGGGCAGCATGGCGGTTTGCCTGGACAAGTAGGTCCATGGCAGTCGGGGAGTGGCGGGGGGACTTCGGGGGGCGCCTCTGCGAGGGGGGACCGTTAGTAGTGGTGTAAGTGGCAGTGCATTTGGGGGACGGAGCAGGACTAACCGGCTCTTCTTTGGGTACCAGGAGGGTCACCTCCATATCTCTGGACTGCTCCTGTGGGCTGTGGAATGCTGTTCTAATCTGCTGAATACTCTCCCTGTCCATCTCCCTTTCTCTCTCTCTCTGTCTTTCCCTCTCTATGTCCCTTTCTCTTTCTTTCTGTCTTTCCCTCTCCCTCTCCCTCTCCCTCTCCCATTCTTTCTCCCTCTCCCTCTCCCTCTCCCTGGCTAGGATAGAGGACATGGTTAGGTCTTGTGCTTGGTTGGGACATGGGCTCCTGGACAGAAGCGGGACCCTGAGATCCTGGGCCACTGGAGAGTCCTCATAACCAGCATGGAGGAGGAGGCCCTTCCCCACATGCCTCTCTTTCTCTGTAATGACCCCTTCATGCTTCACACCACCCACCCCTAAGCTGGGCAACACGGTTGTCAAGGAAACAGCTGGAGCAGCAGAGTTGATTCTGGCCTGTGAGGTGGCGGGTGTATTTGGAGAAGTGTTAACTGGTCCCAGGACAGGCGCAGGGCTGGCTCTCCTCTGGATCTGGCCCCCCAAGCTCCTCTTCCTCTGGGTCCTATAGTCCAGACATTCAGAACCACTCATGACTAGCACACCCCGGAGAGTGGAAGGTGGAGGAGGAGAGGCTTCGGGCCTGTCGGCTATGGAGATAGCTGGACTCTCTGGAGGAGGCCTCACAAACGGTGGACTGGGCTCTCTTTCAGGGACAGGAGTGTTGAGTTGTTTGAGTTCAGGGCTGCCGCATGGTGCAGGAGTTTGGTGCTCTGCTTTCACCTCGCTAGGCTGCCTAACACATTTCACTGACTCTGTACATTCACTACTATATTGTGGGTCTTTTGTAGGGTAGCTGATAACTGGAATAGACTGAAGGAGGTGTAAGTGATCACTCCTTGTGTCTAGATCTTTGTTAACAGTGATAACTGTGGTCTCTGCTGCTTTTGGCTCTGGTTGTGTCTCCTCCCTTTCAGAGGAGCTGCTTAGCTCATGGCGCCTCATATGCCGGTTAAATGCTGAGAATGTCTTGCACACCTTATGACACTGTGGACAGGTGTGTCTTGCCAACGATCTTCTGCTTAGGCGACTTGGGCTTGGATTTCCCTTCTCCAGCAGAACCCTCTCTCTCTCCCCCTGATCCTCCTTTGCCATCTCTGTCTCCATCCTTTTGTCTTGGTCCTGAGACCCAGCTTTGGGTGGCACAGACAGGGGCTCTGCGGCTTTGGGGTGCTGGGTCCTCTGGTGGTCCTCCAGCTGGTCCCTAGAGGGGAAAGGAGCCCGACAGAGGAAGCATACAAACTCCAGCAGATGGCTAAGTTCATGTCTGTCCCGCTTCCTAGGGCTGGAGAACCAGCGGCCGCACGTACCACACTCTGACGCGCTCCCATCGGACCAGGACCGGCGCTTTATTCCCATTGGGAAGACAGAGGTAGCCAGAGGGAGTTGAGTAGAGGAGAGAGGTGGGTTGCTGGGCTTAAGATGGGCCTCCCCAGCCTCTTCACCACCCTTTTCGTCTTTCTCTTTTGACAGGATACTGGAGATACTGGGGGATTCAGGTATTTCGCCCTCCTCCATGTTTTCTTTCACCTTCTCCTCTTCCTCCATCACCTCCTCCTCCTCCATCACCTCCTCCTCTTCCCTCTTTCCATCATCCTCCTCCTCTTCCTCCTGCTCCTCTGCCTCTTTACTCACATGGTTCATGAGTCTTTCTGCCCTCCTCATCAGCCTGAGGGAGCGTTTGTAGTGTAGTTTGCTTTGCCAGTTCTTTGCCTTCTGGACATGAGCCTGAGCCTTCCTCTTGGGTTTGTAGGAGTAGTAGGGCCTCCACAGATCATCCTCCCCATCATGGTCGCTCTCCCCCTGCTCACGCACCTCCTGACGGAAGTAGTACTCTCTGACCTTGCCTGGGGCTTTGGGGCTCTTCTTCCTGCCCTCCCCCTCTCCTTCTCTCTGCCCCTCAGCCCCGAGGCTGGAGCTGCGGTGGGTACGGTGCTTGTGGTGATGGTGATGGTGAGAGTGGGAGTGGCGAGGCTCCTTGGGGTTCTGCAGTGAGGGCTCTGTCCTCTTGGCTTTGGGAGGAGGGGGGCTCTTGTCCCTCATGAGGTCGGTCTCAGAGATGCTGCGCTTGACAATGGCCTCCTCACCTATCCGCACGGTGATCTGGCATAGTGGTCCCGCCCCCTTGCCCTCTGACCCTCCGGACATGGAAGACTGTTTGGTTGTGGTTGAATCACTCTTGCTGTGGGTCTTACGCCCTTTGTGGTGGTTTCTGCCTGTCTCTGTTCCCTGTCTGCTCCCTGACCTCTCAGTAGAGTCTGAACTGTCTCTAGCTCTCTTTCTATGGCTCTCTGTACTTTCCCTATGCTTTTTAATAGGCTTTGGACTGGCCTTGGGGAGTGGCTGGCTGTCACTAGTTTCAGGGGAGAAGCTGTTCAAGGGGCTTTTTCCTCCCACAGAGGTGACCTGGTTGCTATGGACGATGACAGAGGATGACACTGCAGTCCCGTGGACTATGACCGAGGGCTTAGGGTGGCCGTAGGCGATGACAGAGGACACGCCCATCTCTGGGCCAGCCACGCCCTTGGGAGCTTTGACTCTATTACTAACAGACACCTTGGAGCTGCTACTGCTGCTAGTCTGCTCTCGCTCTGATACCTCTCTGTCACCTTTCCTCACTTGGGGCAGGTCTGTTTGGGAGAGGGGGGCCAGTGTGGAAATCTCCTCCTGCTCTATGGTGAGGGGGAAACCATCAGGGAATTGGTCTGGATCAGGCTTCACAGACTGGGGGGGAGTGCCACTGATGAGGCTCTGCAGTTCTCCAGGGCCTAGGGCATTGGGCAGGCTGCAGTCCAGGGGCAAAGGCAGGGGGACGGCAGAGGGGTCAGAGGGGGGCAGCAGCAGACCATCGGCCATGGAGTCACTGTAGGTCTTATAGGGCCTCTTCTGGGATCGCATGGGGAGCAGGCGGTAGAGCTTTAGAGCATTGACCTTCTGCTTGTAGCCACCATTGGCTGTCTTCTCACTGGAGATGAGGCCCGGGCTGATGCCATGGAAGGCCTTCTGGTGGGTCTTGAGGTTGTAGTAGGTGGCGAAGGCCTCCCAGCAGAAGATGCACTGGTAGCGGCGCTCGCCCGTGTGCCACACCTCGTGCTTGGTGCGGTACTCGGCCAGGGCGAACACCTTGTCACAGAAGTGGCAGGGGTACTTGCGGCGCCATGAGTGCACATTGGAGTGGCGCTTGAGGCTGGACAGGGTCATGTAGGAGCGCTCACACACCGTACAGAAGTAGATGACATGGCCGTCCACCACCTTCACAAAGTGGTCCTCCTCCCCCAGCAGCTCCGACACGTCGCCATGAGGACCCTCAAGGAGGCCGCGCCCTTTCTTCCCCAATGACTTCACTTTGCCAGGCTCTGTCTGCCCCTCTCCCACCAACTCTCCCCCCTCCACCTGCACCAACTCTCCCCCCACCACCCTCACCTCCCCCTCCTCCAGGGGCTCCTCTTTGGGCTGGATGGGGAGACTGGGGAGGCTGGAGGGGAGGGCCGGGGGCAGTGTCTGTCTGCAGGAGGCCTCATGGGACAGCAGTCTCTTGTTATGGATGAAGGCTTTGCCACAGTGCCGGCAGCTGAGGGCTCTGCCGCTGCGGTGCAGTCGCATGTGTGCAGTGAGCGAGGAGGCGGAGCTGAAAAGGCGGTGGCACACCCCACATATTAGCTCAGGCTTCAGGCCATCTGGGGGAAAAGAGGAGGAGTGAGGAGGAGGGGGAGGAGGGGTGAGAGACTCAGTGGGGGGAGGAAGAGGGGGAGGAGGAAGGAGTTGCAGGGTGGGTGGGTGGTTTGGTCTTATGTGGGGGCTGCCCCCCCTCCCCCCTTGTTTTCTTGTTAAACTTGTTTTTTCCTTCCTCTCTGTGTCCCCATCCCTTTGGTCCTGATAGGCCACCGCACTCAGGTTGCATAGGATCTGGGCCGTCTCTGAGGGGGATGCCATGCCATTGGACAGTCTGTGCTTTTCCTCCCGCCCCTCCACCAGATAGCCCCCCACAGGACCATTGGAGGACCTGGGTGAGAACCTGTAGAAATGGGGGTCTGTCCCCGCTTTATGACTTTTTAGAGGTGGGGGGGATTTTATGTCCTTTTTGACTAATGCAGTAAGATCCATGGGAATGGAGGAAGAGGAAGGTGAAGAGGATGAGGAAGAGGACGGAGAGCCATCACACCTGGGCGGCTTAAAGGGTCTCTTCTTGATGTCCGTGGTGGCGTCCAATTTCCATGACGACTCCTCATTGGAGCTTTTAGAGGCTGTGGAAGAGGAGGAGAGGCGGCGGCGGTGGGAGGGAGAGGGTGAAGAGGCGGGGCTGTGGTTATGAACGGTGAGAGCCGCAGGCAGGGCAGCGCTGAGAGGGAAGCTGAGGGTGATCTTAGCGTTCTTGGGGCCGTCCGCCCTGTCCTCCAGCCCCTCCATCATGGCATGTCCCCGGCCTCCCTGCCTGCTTTTGCCCTTCATCACACCCAGATCCTCCTGCTCTACTAGGTCAGCCAAGAAAGGCACCCCAAGGCTGCGGCCTGCCTCCGATAGTCGCCTGGTTCCCTTGAAGCCTCGGCAGCCCACCTGGGATGTGTAGATGTAGTCCAGCAGGTCTGACAGCACTCTGGACTGCAGGTAGAGCAGCTCCAGTATCCTCTCTGTCCCCACTGGTCCTGAGGAGGGGGTCTGCAGGGGAAGGGTGCCTGGAGCTGGAGGTGGGGAAGATGTCAGCAGCAGCTGGCGGAAGTAAGGGCTGCAAGCAGCGAGGACGCTCTGGTGGGCGTGGAACTTAGCGTCGCCGGCGGTGACAAGCGTTATGTCACAGAAGGAAGTGGGTCCGGCGGCCAGGCGCTGCTCGTTCAAGAGCGAGAGGAGGAGGCCCGCGTGGAGGGTATCCCACACCTCCGTCCGGGACACCATGACCGGCCCCCAAAAACTGAGACACAGAAAAACAAGAAGAACAGGAAGAATGGGTGAGCATTATCAGAATTTACCTTTCTTTTAATTTCTGCCTTACATTTCTAAAATGTAAATGTACGTAAAACATTTAACAGCATACCAAGAGCATTTATTGTATACTTTAACGCAAGAGATAGCATAAGAACACAAGAAATGATAACTTCACTTTAAGTTGCCACTATTCATATGTAGTAACACTGTAATGACTGTAGTAACAACATTGTTGTTACATAGGTAATAACATGGTATATGGAGTTACAACCCAAGAGCTGTTTGTGTTATTACAAGAGTGGAATAAGGAATAGTGGAATAATACAAACCACTCAACTCCATTACTATGCAATTACCAATGTACTACATTAAAACATGTTAATACAATGTTGTTACTAGAGTAATTACAGAGTTACTACACAGGTAGAGGGGCAATTTAATGTAAAGTGTGACCCAAACCAATACTGATTTCAAAATCATAAAGGCTCCAAATAAATCAGGAATGGTGATAGAGAGGGAGAGGGTGGGAGGGAGGAATATGCGGCAGAGCTGGTTTAGATTTCAGCACACCAAGACTTGGAAGGCATTCCAGGGATCCATCTCGCCTGTGCCACAACATTCTCGACGCCTAATTGGAAGGCGTTCAGATTTAATCAAGATTCCCTGGAATAGAGTGTTGACTTGCATCCATGTCCTGAAAACTTAAAATAGGCTCCCTCTAAACGGACAGGGGAAAGGGGGGTGTGATTCCCATCACAGGGCTGTTGCCCATTCCTGGCAGTGGCTAGTAGCTGCCGGGCATGACTCTAACCATTATTTGTGAAGGCAGGGGGAGGGAGGGAAGGAAAGACGGAGAGAGGGAGAGAGAGAGAGAGAGAGAGAGAGAGAGAGAGAGAGAGGGAGGGAGGAGAGCGATGTGTGTGTGGGGGGGTGTTTTTCCGCTCTCTGCATCCGGTTCTGTCGCAGCTAAGCTCGAGGGGACGAGCGACAGTCGACGGGCGCTTCCCATTTCCATTCTAATTCAACCACGATGGCAGAGGATGCACTCTCCTGCAATCTATGTATTCATATCAGAGCTAGAAATTTTGCCCGCAATAGGCAATTTCATTGTTATTACTTATTTAAAACCTGCCATTCTGTGATGGTGTGCAGACTGGGAGATGGCTGTTGAGGCCTTAATGATGCGACAAGAAGAAAAATCCTCAGTCATGCTTTTCTGCCTGCGTTTTTTAAGCAGCAAGGCAGCCAGGCAGGCAGGCCTCTGTAAAATTCCACAGGCAGCCCTGAACAGGCAGAAACTAGGTCAGCACTGTTATTGCAGAGGGAAAAGAAGGGAGAGGGAGAGGGAGAGGGAGAGGGAGAGAGGGAGAAAGAGAGAGAGAGAGAGAGAGAGAGAGAGAGAGAGAGAAAAGGAGAGAGAGAGAGCCCAAGAGAGAGAGAGAGAAGGAGAGATAAAGCGAGATAGGGAAAAATAGTGGGAAATGGAGAGCGAATGAGAATGGGAAAGAGAGAGAGAGAAAGGGAGAGATAGGGCCTAGCTGTAAACAAGGACACAGCACAAGCGGACAGACAGACAGAGCTTAGTCAGACACATACACAAATGTACACACACACACACACACACACACACACACACACACACACACACACACAGGCCCACAGGCACCGACACACACAGACACCAACGAGTTGGTTATACATGGAAGGAAGTACTTGTAAATAACATGCAAAACAACAGGGTGAATCTGGGTACCAACACAGCACAGACACTGATGCCTTGACAGGGTATACAGGTGGAAGGACAGATATAGAGGCTTTGAAAGTAGATCAGAAGGACAAGGGGAAAAAACACACACTAGGAGATATTAAGAGAAATTGATTTCACATATTGAAACGCCTACATATACACTAGATACACTATCACTAGACATATTTGTTCTCTATGTAAACAGTAACTATGTTATTTACCAGGACGTGCGTACATAGTCAAAGTAGACATGTGTTCAAATACATGGTCCCATTTACTGTGCAGTCTGCACTGACAAAGCATCATGCAGGAAACCCCTGATATTAGATGCCAGGCAGCTACAAGAAGGCGGCCACACTGAGAGACAGTGCAAGGGCTAAAAATGTCACGATTTCATCTGTTGTTAGCGCCGCGGACGGGAAAATGCATCTGCCGCCCCCTCGCTATTGCTTTTCATCTCCCTGTGACGCACACACAGCCTCTCCACAAACAGGGCCTGAACAACAGACTGGCCAAGCGTGACAGGGGGCTTTACACACACACACACACACACACACACACACATACACACACACACACACACACACACACACACGCAAGAGTCTGACCCTCAGAGCACCAAGGACCTCAAAATAAAATGCAGCCCTGCGCACCCTTCTGAAACTGGATGTTCCGCACAAGCCAACATATCCGCCCAAGGCTTGTTCATCTACTTACGCTCACAGCTCTGTAAAACAGAACAGCAGAAGCAGGTATACTGTTGGTATAGGACAAATGACTAACTAGCTACACATAGAATAAAATTAGGCAGAATTACACCACCAGCAAAAATAATATTAGTGAGAGAGAAAAAATCTGTTTCATTCTTGGATTCAAGTGACTGTTACTGATTGATTACAGTATTTCGCAGTCGTAATATGTTATTATTCAATGTTCTGGATCCACTGCACAGCCATAGACTAGTAAGTGGATGCCTAAGAGACATGGGGAGACTGGTGGATGAGAATGTGGGGGGCCATTGACATTAAGGGCAAGAGTTCTCCTGTTCCAGAATGGGAAGCAGCAGAGTGGGCATGTGGAAACAGGAAGGTGTCCATTGGGATCTGTCCCCAGTGTTGACGGCCAGGGGGGCCTGCTATCAGGGCTGTGAAAAGGGGGCCGTCGTTAGTGAGAGGGAGACTGAACTCTTCACAACCCCCCGTCCCAGAAAACATGGTGGAGCCAGCCAGCCAGATGGGGCAGAGTGAGGTAGGGAGAGAAGAGGGGAGGGGTTGGGGAGTGGTTGTGAGGGAGGGTGGTAGTGGGAGCAGTGTAACTTCAAACACCACTCTTCCTTGTCCAGATTTCATGGTTTCCTTGTTTTTCAGA